>NC_092876.1:288350372-288650372 GCF_028372415.1 Notamacropus eugenii
AAAATACCTTATTTGAGGAGAATGTTGAGTTCTTAGATCAACAGATTTATGGGATTTTCAATGCAGATAATGGCTAAGTATTGAAAAATGCTGCCACCACTCCTTCCCACTCAAGGTATCTTATTTAATCTCTGTCTTTTTCTGGCCATTGTTTTAGATGAGCTTTAGGATGGAAATGGAAGAGTTTGGACTAGTCTGATGAGTTCTCAAAATACATCATGCTTTTGAATCTTTGCATCTTTAAAAAAGTCAAATCTATTTATTAAAAGTCCTCCTCTTACTGCTGATTTTTATATTATTTATGATTCTCATTTGGATTTCACAGAATCACATTTTTGTTACAAGTGTTATATTTCCTATCTTTTTTTAACCTGCAATAAAAGGGGAAAAAAATCCCCTTATTTGCTAAGGTTACAGTGTTAGTTTAATTTTCATAGAAGCAGTGGAATATTTTGAAGTGAGTAACATTTACCAAGTCATTAGTTTTATGCAAACTAGGAAAGAAGATGAAAGAAAAAAAATTATCAATTATTTATAGATTGTTAAAATGTATCTTAGTGCACTGCTACTGTATAGAAATGACAATTAGCCAAACTTACCTTCTTTAATTAATAATGCATACATTATGCTCTTTGGGCAACTAATCACCAGCTCTACAAATTTGTTTGACACTGTTGAAGATACCTATCACATGGGTTAAGAAAAGAACAATACTCAGCCAGCTGCAGCCAACTTTACCCCGTCTAGCAATACTTGGAAGGATATAATACTTTCAGAGAACAAAATGGTGGTCTTTCTGTTACTTGGTTATGTGACTATGGCAAAATGCTACTACCTAAGAAATTTTCAATCAAATACAATATGCTTGATTGGCCTCGGATGAAGCCTTTTATCTGGAAACCAAACTATAACAACATACCTTAACTTTCATCCCCTATCTTGTAGGTAACAAACTCTGCCATGTTACAGTTGTGATTTTCAAACCTATTTTTGTGACTCTTGGGGATGTCTTAAAGAAGTGCCACAGAATTCTAAAAGGAAGTTTAATTTGTATTACTTGCCATTAAAAAATCCTGACACATGCTATTTTCATGAGAGAAGACCTGCAACATATTTAAACAATTATGAGATGGCCTAACTCATAAAAGGTTAAAAATTATTGGCTAGTAATAGATGAAGCAGGACTACTTTTCTCTCATTATTTCAACTGAAATGTTATAGGAACCCCTGAGAAATATATCAAGAACCCAAACATACTCCTGGACGAACCTAGAGCTCTAAGAATTCTATTTGGTGAGGTCGCTGAAGCTTAGTATTATAACTGAGAAAGCTATTCTAGCAATCAACCAACCAATGGACATCAGGAGCGAGTAGAATCCAATCAGTGGATTCCTGCTTTCATGGGCTTATCATAGAGCTATGCATAGCACAATATGGTAGCTGCATGTTACGTTTGGAAGGAAATTGGTAGAGTTCCCTCACACATGGTGTTTAACAGACCCTACTCCCCATTTGCTCCTCAGTAAGGTGTGCATTTTCGAGGGATATTGCTGAGGCTTCGTCTTTTGTGTTTTAGTGCCTTTGCACTGAAAAGTGAACTGTCTGACTTTTTTGGCAGACCAATGTAAAGAGTTTCAGAATTTCTTAGTTGCTTTGACTGAGACCCATGGGAATTAGATTGAACAAAAGAAAAACTGAACTAGAATCTTGGAGAGGCCAGGGGATAGGTAAATGACATTCTCTATATGATAGTATCCATCATAGTCTGTATTTTCACAGTTGAGTGAAAAACACGGTATTGACCTAACTTCTACCTACTGAAATTCTTGTCTTTTGTCACTCTACAGAATATTTCCAAGGTCTTAGTGTAGCTATTAAAGTTTAAAATTAGTAGATACTCTGTATTTAATTCAGTATGTCCACACTGGCCCGGATCAGTCAGTCTGGCTATGGCACAGGTTTGTCATTTGTCAATTTTTGCACTGCATGACGGGAAACAGATAGAGAACAGGGCTAAAATGCCCATTTGGTGTGAAATATTTCCCCCCAAAACATATTGAGTGACAGAGAAAAGAAGTGCAAATATCAGCTACATAAAAGCGTACAAGAGCACCATTTCTAGATGAAAACAAAGTCAAACCCTCATCTCTACCATTCACACAAGCTATTTCCCATCCACTCCCCCAAAAAAGGATTTTTTTCTGAAAGACTTCCCTTGTTTATTTAACTCATGGAACATATTTTAATGTCATTGCCAACGTAGAGATTTTAGTGATGGAAAAAAAAAATCCAACAACTTTTTATATATGGAAAGATTGCAATGGGTGTCATTTTTTTTAAAAGCACAAATTCCCATAGTGTAATATAAAATTGCTATATTTATTAACGATGGGCATATTTTGATTACTATGCACTCTGCACTTGTCATTGGTTACCTGTCAAAATGCAGACCATTTTAACAAGAGTGCTGCCACGGAGAACAATAATGTGTAGGTTTACTCTGTGTTTTTATTTGTTATAAGCATACTATTTGCAATAATTTATGGAAAGTCTTGAAATTATAAATATTAAGGCACTGCCAAATGCTTTAACTATCCCTCCATGGCAAATTGTCTTTAAATACCAGCATTTTTTTTTCTTTTTAACATTTACTTGTGGACCAGAAACACTTGCAGTCTATTGCCCCTGGCCTTCTGTGAGAATGTTAGTTAGCAATGCTCATAAAACCTCAATTCATCAATGTGAACATAATTTGCTATGAACAGAAAGCTCACAAAAGGGTGAATTTGTCAGATAGACAGGTGGCCTGAGATCTCTCCCTGATACTGAATGATATGAATAATAGATTCTGGTAAATGTATGCCAAGACTGGAGCTGTAAACACAGCTGCCTCCATTCCCTTCCAGGATAACAGCTCCGAGGATGAAGCACGGGAACCATCATTCCACCTGAGGACCTAAGCGTGTACACACACAGACACACACACACACAGACACACACACACACACACACACACACACACACATACAGACACACAGACTTGCACATGGACACACCCTCATTCAAGGAACAAGGAAATTCCCATAAAATGGGAGTGAGTTTGGGGACTTTCACATTTCCTCGGTCCCACTAGGAACATATCCCAAGTCTGCCCTGGGCAGAGGGTGCTAGGGAGAGGAGAGAGTGGAGAAGAGGAAAGCAAATCCGTTGTTCAAATATTTCCATCCTATACCCTTCAAGCATTGCAATTTATAAAAGATCCAAATCAAAGATCCAAATCAACAGAGCTATATAACTTTGAGATATTACAACTTCTGTTTTATAATTTGCAAAAGGAGAGAGCAAGTTTTAGTCATTCACCAGCACAGTCCTGATGAAATAGGAAACTTGAAAACATTCTAGTGATTTCCAGCTATTTGTCTTATGGGTTATTAAATATTTATTAAGGTTCAAATGTAATAGCCTTTTCTCTGATTTGCCCTGAAATTTTAAAATTATTTTATAAATTATTTTCCAGGTATTTTGCCTACCCATCTTCCTGCACACATCTACTCACCCACGTACCTATTGGTAGTGAACACACTGGTATCTCTACCTGAATACAATATGTTTGGTTTAGTATTTATAGAAACTTTTGAATTTCAAAGACCTTCATTGGAAGAGGGCTATTATAATGAAATTCTTACCAACTATGGTCAGTATACACAGAAGCTTAAGGGTTTAAAATTCTAATTTTTATTTAATGTTGTAATGTACAGACCAAATAGTCTACCTTCTTAATTCAGCAATCGTCCAGTCCTTGCTATATATTGTCCAATTTGCCCTAATAGTATTTATGGTAAAGGTTCTTCCTAATTACTTGACACAGATAGAGTATATGTTTCCATCTAGACTGCTTACACCAGTGAGGCATCTTTCTAATCTCTGAATGGGAAATGTTGACAGCTAAAGGGCAGTTGTGTAGGAAATCTTGTTAATATTTTGGTGTTTGGGGACAGTTGCAGAATATTTGGAGCTGGAACCAACCTTAATAATTGCCTTCTCACACACCCTCATTTTACAAATGAAGAAACCAAGGCTCAAAGCATTTGTGTGACTTTACGAAAGTCAGATAGCTGGTTGCTAGCAGAACCCAAGGCAAGGAACCGAAGTTTCTTGGTTTACAGTCAAGGACACTTTTAGCTACATGTTGCAGCTATGCTATGGAGAACTGAGAAAATCTGATTTGAAATTTCAATCATTTTGCTTCTATTTATTGTATTTTTGAAAGAAATATAGAATAACTCCTGCTCATCTTAGAGAAGGATTTCTCTCACTGTCCTTACTAGGCACGGCAGTCCTCCAAAGCATCACTGATGCTTTTGCTTGCCTGTCTTCCTGCACAGATATAGTATGAAGCAATCTTGTCTATATTCCAAATATGACTTTTCAATGGGGGTCTACAAGGGAGGGATGACACTAATAATACTACTTCAGAGCTAAATTCTCAAGAACCACGCCTCAGAATTCTAGGATTGACTTCTGTCCCCAAATCCTGTTCAGCTATGGTTCAGTGATTATTGCCTGACCAGACCTTAGTTGCTAGTTCATCTTCCTTTATTGGTATCCAAACCTCAGGTGAATAGCTTAGGACTCTTGCCCCGAGTCTCTAAGTGTGGGCCTGTAGTAGCTCAGTCTGGTTTACCCACCTCAAATCTTTCATTCCACTTCCTTAAATCCATGTTTTTAACATATACCCATGGGTCTCCTGAGCTCTTGGGTCACATCTAAGCATTTAGAACTATAGGGACAAAGGATACAATGAACCTCATAGGAGAACCCCACAGGAGAACAACATAAGATACAATACGTTTGTACTTGACAAATGGATCACCTCTCTAACCTAGACTATAAATTTCATTAATTGGTCTTTGAAATAACACAAAGTTACCAGAGTAGAATTGTTTGACAAATTCCAGAGAAATAACTCCACTTTATACATTCCATATATGATTTTTGTATCTCTCTACTTTAGACAACAGAGATAGGGACTGGACCTTGATTTCTTTGATGTTAGGGAGCTCTTCCTCTACCACTACAGGTCGGTACCTTCTCTGCTATGCAAAATCTTTTTGATAATTAATTAATTTTTAGTTTTTAACATTCACTTTTATAAGATTTTGAGTTCTAAAATTTTCCCCCACCTCCAGATGGCATGTAATCTGATATAGGCTATACATGTATGATCATATTAAACATATTTCCACATTAGTCATGTTTGTGAAAGAAGAATCAGAGCAAAAGGGAAAAAACCATGAGAAAGACAAAACAACAAAAAAGAAAATAGTATGCTTTGATCTGCATTCAGACTCCATAGTTCTGCAATGTATAATCTTAGAGAAATGCCTAGACCACTGAGAGGGAAAGTGACATCCAACCATTATGTGGTAGTAGTGGAACTTCAACCCAAGCTTTATTGGCTCCAAGGATGGTATTCCATGCAATGGCTACTTCTCAGGTCAATCTATTCTGTATTGTCAAACCATTTTCCATGAAAGAAATCTATGACCAATGGAGGAAAGGCAAATTTTATATGGATCTCATTTTGGATAGATGAATGAATGTGAGCTGAGACTCCTTCCAATTTACTCTGTCTCTTGTGTCTCCCTGTGTCTCTGTCGGTTTCTGTCTCTCTCTTGCCAGGAAAAAGAACACACTGTTTACAATGGATCTTTTCAAGCTGCTTATTCCAGTTGGCTTGCCTTTGCAGAAGTCATGGGAAAAACTGCTCAATACTATTAGCTCACACTTATATAGCACTTTATAGATTCTAAAATAATAACACCATACACCTATGAAGGAGGTAGCATAGGATGATGATAATGAAGTATTATCAACTCTGTTTACAGAGGAGGAAACTGAGACTTAGAAAGACAAAAACTTTTCCAGGGTCATAGTTCATAAATGGCAGTACTAAGATTCAAGTTAAAGTCTTTCTACCAAAGTTGAAAATCATGATGCAAAGATCATAAAATACACGTGTTGATATATGGGGAAAATTGAATAATGGCCCAATTTTTAAGCCTAGATTATTTCTGAAAGTGATTTTAATTTAAAAGAATTTTTTTTTCTTTTCTTTCCTTTCTTTCTTGTTTTCTTTCTTTCTTCCTTTCTTTCCTTCTTTCTTTCTTTACCAAATGAAATATTTTTCTAAACTTCTATTGGTAGGCAAAACATCATGCTACTTAATTATTGCCACAGAAAATAGTATTAATTAATTTTCAGAAGTTCCATTTGGTCTTTTATAGGATTTCTATTTATCATATTCAGGAATTGTCTTATATTTAAACTTCATTTTCAAGAAAGCTATGTCGGTGCCTGAGGTTTCATATTTGAATGATGAACCTCTATGTAGGCTATGCACATTAATTATATCTGTCATATATGGAACTCTCATGACCCATTCCTAGTTAAGAAACCCAGGTTACATCTAAATAGGCATCAAGAAAAATGAGTCCAGATTCTTGAGCAGAACACACTTAAGTTGGTCTTTCTGCTGCTGCTCTATTTAAGAAGCCTATAGTCACATCGTCCTTACTAAAGCTTTGGCTTGATTTTTCAGGGTATCCGCATAGCATTCATTCACGTAGTTGTTTGCTGCTGAGTAGAGTGCATAAATGATGGCATAGATCACAAAGTATGTCACATGCTTATACTCTCTTTATACCTAGTGACTGTGTTATTACTTTCTCACTTCATGGTCAAATATTACTATTCTTATAGACATGCCAAATGAATACTGGGAAACTTTATGCAGATAGATTGTTATTTGGCTCTATCTGGAATCGTAAGATAATTGATTTAGAGCTAGGAATGGACCTTAGAGGTCATCTATTCCAACCCTCTCAGTTTATAGATGAGGAAATTGAGATCCAAAGAGGTCAAGTGACAACCAAGGTCACACCAGGTAATAAGAGGCAGAGTCAAGATTTTAAACCATATTCTGTGACTAAAAGCAGCCTTATTGCACCACACAAGGACTATAGTTAAAAGAATATTATATCTGGTCAGAATAAACATTACTTGAGAAGGGAAATATTATTTATTAACAATATGATATGCCCATAATGTTAAAACTACCATCTTTGATTTTTGTATGAGGTAAACACACAACCTTACATGTGATGGAAGATGACAGTAGAAAATGAAGGAAGGAGTGAGATAATTCACATTATTTTTTAAGGACCTGCTAAAAAGTAAAATTTTAAATAATTCCCAAGAAATAGGCAGACATCACCTGACTATGATGAATAATTAACTCTTTCACGATTCCACAGAGATGAGACTACATGACAGTCAACATTGTTTCAAAGAATATATGCAGAACACCAAAGGGAGGACATACGATTTTTTTTCATGTTCAATTCTAATAGTCCAGCTACTTATCATTATAGAAAGTAAACTGCTTGCTTTTTTTCTTTTTTGCCATCACGGTTTTAAGAGACCTATAAATGTGTCACTTGCTTAATCACCCAAAAACTTTCCCCTAGCATCCCCTTTAATATAACTCCATTTAAAACATCTATAAAGATAAAATTCTTTAGTCAAATCAATAATCCTTCACTTTTGTCATTAAAAGAAAAATTATCACCTAAATTAGGAATGATAGATTGCAGCAGACTGCTCAGATGTGTCAAAAAGCACCATTGTTAGTGATGGACTGGTTGAGACACTCTTTCAGGTGGCTACTCATGTGTAAACATTAAGAAAGTCGCAGACATGTAACCAGAAGCAAATCTACTGAAATAAAGAACCTGGTTAATAAAACCTAACTTTTGAAAATCTGAATCAAAATAATAGTTTGCTGGAAACATAAGATGCCTCAAAACAAAACCTAGAGCATCATCTTCATTGCGTTATGTTGCATGAACATTGTTCATAGTGATGTTCAATTATTGTTCAACCAATAACATAGACTATGTTATTTAGATGTCTGACACATCATTTTCTCAGTAGGTATGCCATTAGCACATTGTTCTCATAGGAAATATGGTTAAAGAAAGGAGGTGATACGGTAAAAGCTAGTCATGAGCAAGTCAATATTCCAAGGTTTAATTTCTTTGAGGTTCTGCCAGTGACATGCCTTGCAACTTTGGAATATCTGTTTGATCTCAGTAGGTACGCTGATTAAATAGGGGCAATAGTGCATAGTCCATAAGTAATATAAATTTGTTTGTTACCAGCTACGTACAAAGTGAATCTCTTTTTATTAAATTCAGCTTTCCCATTGCCTTTTTTTTTTTTTTGACAGTGGAGCTTGGACCTGGGATTTCACTGGTCCATAAAACTCCCTGTGGGAAACTCCCTTCCACTAATGAGATTCAGTAACTTGTCTGTAATTTATAGCTCTGGAGAGGTCAATGGGTCAACAAACAATAAGTAGCTTGCTCTTGGTATAGACAAGAAGTAGGACTTGAATCCAGGCCTTGCTATCCCCAAGGGCAAACATCTATTTCCAATGTCATACTACCTCTTGGTTTCCAAGCGCTGGAAATATATTTGGACTCCCAAAGTTAGGCTCATGAAAGCATAGATTTGGAGGTCATTAATCTAAACTCATTTTGGAATCAAGGAAACTATGACCCAAAGATGTTATGTGCCTTGCACAGTCACCTAGTAAAGGGAGGATTAGAACCTAGGTTTTCTGAGTCCAGAGCCACCACGTTTAAAAAATAAGAGCATATAAAAAGAAAGTGAGCTGTCTTATCATTTCATAAAGTTAATCTAAAAGGAATGATGAAAGTCATTTAGGCCAGCCTCTGGCTGATACAGATACTGATCAGATATAGAAACTGATGCCTAGAGAGCTTGAATGATTTTCTAAAGAACACACATCTAGTAAGATTCCAACCCAAGTCCTCTGATTGCAAATCCAGCATGCTTCCCATTTTACCAGTTGGATTCCATATAGCCCTCAATCATAATTGTAACACTATCAGTTTAGGAAAGCCCTGTTGGAAAAATGCCTTCCATTTTCATACAGATAAATAACTGGTTTCTGTCTAGACCTAGAGAAAAATGATTGGTCACAGAAATAAAGAGGGACTGTTTTAGGAAAGAGAAGAAAGAAAAAAGGCCTAAGCAGGGGGAGGAAGGGAATCATGACAAATAAGAATGTTGTTTTCAATCAGGCCACCATCTCCAGCTGTGTGGCATAACCAATGTAGCACTGGTTATGGAATGAAGAAGATTTGAGTTCAAATTCTGACTTCAGAGATGGAAGAGTCAAACTCAAGAATACAAAAGTGGGAGACAAAGTGAATGGAAGCTCTGGTTATAACAAGTCATTCCATCTCTCTCAGTAATTTTCTTACCTGTAAATTGGGGATAATAACAACTCTTCCCTCACAGGGTTGTTGTGAGGATCAAACAAGATGGCAAATTTACAATATGCCAATTTGCAAACTGCAACTTGCAAACTTTAAAGCGCTAGATAAATGTTGGCTATTTATTACAATAATGATGATGATAATTTTTGTTCTTCTTGTTATAATACTAGGCTATTGCTTCCAACTTTCAGCCAGTTCACAAACTGGAAAAGACAGTATGGAAAAATGGAAAAGCAGTATAGAAAAGTTTGTGACCCAGAAGCATAGTCTTCTAAAGGGAACTTTCGAAGGTAATCACATCTTTAATAAGACGATTATAGTTCTTGTAGCCCATCTTTTGGGTTTTTCTTGAAGAGTCGCAAGGTGTTTTACCTGTAACCTCTCCAATTTATTTAATAACCAGTGACACAATCTGACCACTGCCTGAAGGTAAGCTGCAGGATACCCTGGAGGACACCTGTAAGAAATGTCACCTGGTTATGGTGTTTAAACACAACAAAAGCAGGCAGGTTGAAGTGGCTTACTGCAAACAGGTGAGGTAGCTCATTTAGAAGCAGATTTTCATGTGATCTATATATATACAAAGGAGAGCTCTAGCAAATGAAGTTGATAAATATCATTCTAATACTTGCCAACATAAAACATTATTCAAGTGTGAGGAATTTTTGAAAGGATGGTTGGTCACTTTCTCCTCGTCTAAACATCCATATCCATGAGACAAGTCATCGTCTCATGGTTTAGCATATAACATATATGCCCACCTACCTACCCAATGAATTTGTCCCTGTGAAAACCAGTGTAATCAAAAAAACCCATTACTAAATTAAAAAAAAAACCCCACTACAAGTTGTCCCTGAATTTTGCTGCCCACAGAGAAAGAACACAATGTGCTTCAAGGAGAATCTAGAATCTTTAGTGTATTCTTCCAGAGAATGTTAGTGTGTTGAAACCCTGTTCCCCCATCTATATATAAATGTATATGAGTATGTACGTAAAAACCCTCAAATTCAAGACCCACATGAAGGTCTATGCAGTGATGGTGGTGTTCAATTAGTTATGAGAACTGAATCTAAAATTGGTGTTTCTCAAGATCCACTAAGAATACCTCATTATTAAATCAAATCATCTTTCAAAGTTCAGCTACAATCTTCTTTCTCTCTTTTCTCTGAACCCCTATTTATTCATTTGAAAATAATCTACTCTCTTGTCTCAAATGAATTGATACTTAGACTATGCTTCTGGGTCACAAACTTTCTATACTGCCTTTTCCATTAGAATGAGTGAAGGGGTTTCTGAGATTAGGGCAGAGTACTAAGGTGGTGTAATTGCTTCAAAGAGCTTGTCCTGTTTAGTACTAAGTGCAGAATTTTACTAAGTGTATAATTCCAATTGCATTCCAGACCAGCTAAACCCTTTCAGAGCTCTAGGAAGAGTGCATATTTGTGCCTCCAGGTTGAGAGGTAGACTACTTGGGGTTCTAGGATTCAGGAAGGATGTCGACTTAGGACTCAGCTGCAACTTAATTTATGACCACAGGGCAGTGTACCATAAGCCAAGTACAAAAGGAGAAGGGGCAGAGGAGAAGGGCTAGTAGGACAGAATCTTAGCTTCACTGGGTCACTCGAGGAGACGGCATGAGGTACAAGATCTCAGGATGCTGTAGCTGGTTGACTGTACTGCTCTCTAGATGAGGGTTGAGTAAAGCTATTCTTTTAGGGTAAAGACAGAGGGGCCCAGAGGCCTTACCTCAGTCACCTGGCATTGACTTATTTGCATATCAAACTCATCTGAGTCATTTGTTCCCTTGGATGAGTAATGTAGAAGTGTAGGGGATGAAAACTTAAGGCCTGTTTGTTTACTATGGACATTAGGGCGGCACTGCGTAAATAACTCCATTTTGTCACACCTTTATAACATTTTTCTTCTTCTTCAGCCATAACATTTCCTTCATGTTGTCCAATGAAGTCAATCAATCAGCCAATTAACCAATAAGTATTTGCTCCACTCCTTATGGACTATGGTAGATTTTGGAGACATAAAAAGAAAAATGAAACAATTTCATTAAGTTCCTCTACAGTGTGAAAGGATTTCAGGGTACAAAGTATATGAGTTAGATTATAACGACAAATTATATCACTCACTTAATCTCTAAAGTTTCCTATCACTCCTCTTGTGTTCACAGTTCAACATCTAGACCCTAATGCTTGGAACTACGGTTGTGCTCCCTCTAAATCAGTTTCATTTTCCAGTCCATAATACAACTGAGTCTTTAACTTCTGCTTTGTTTTTTGGAGGAATAATTTCTTTTCTTGTTCTGAAACAGGTTCCCAGGGATACCATTATTTGACTTCTGATTAAAATTACTACCAGTGTAACCATCTGTCTCATCACTTTGGCTGCTGCCCCATTGGCTTCCTCTAGGAATTCTTCTTTCCTCCTCTCTCTGGTCTCTGATTTAGGATTGCTAGGGACTTTCCTGAGATTCTGTACTTTGAGTTCCCTATCATGAATTCTCCTGCCCATTTCTCAGCTCCCAGTGTTTATTTTTCTTTCTAACATTCACCTTTTAGCTCTGTTACAGCTTTGTTCCTTACCTGACCACCACCTGCTTGGCCTAGCTAAGAGTCCTCTCTTTCTTCCAGCCTAGTCATTGTAGCCTCTTGAAAATACCTCCATTTAGGTTCTCATAATGCACATTTACTTCTTAAAATCAACTCCCACAGGTAGCCATTAAAGTATTTAAAAACACTTAAGGCCCACATTTAAGTTTCAAGGGAAACCTAACATGCATAGGGGTCACCATTAAATTCACAATAATTTTATAGGGAGAAAATATTTTGATGCAATGGAGAGTGTACAACAAAACAGACTGAAGAAATGACTTGAGGATACATGATAAACAATTAACTTCAAATGATATGATATAGTTATGGCCCCATGGGAAACAGTTGAAAAAACAAACAATCAAATAGCCCAGTGTTTGATAATCACAATGACCCAAATTATTGGGTTAACTATTTCATTAAAAATTGCTGGGAAAGTTGGATAGTAGTATGGATTAAATTATATTGACTCATACCTTATGCCAAAATAAGTTCCAAATAGATAAATGACCTACATATCAAAGTTAACTCATAAACATATCAGAGAAACAAGGGAAAAACAAGCAAACAGGGGACAGAGAGGATTATAGAAGTTAAAATGGATAATTTTGATTACATAAAATTAAAAAGCCTTCACATAAACAAATCCCATATAGTTACAATTAAAAGGGAAATAGTTAACTGTGGAAAAAAAATTTGTAGAAAATTTCAGTTAAAAAGATTTAATTTCCAAAATTTATATAAATAATTCATTCAAATTTATAAGATTAAAAAGTCATTCACCAATTTTTAAGTAATTGAAGGATATGAACAGACAGTTCTCAAGGGAAGAAAAGCAGGCTCTCTGTAGCCATATGAAAAAGAAACTCTTTAAATCACTACTAATTTAGAGAAATAGCCCTCTCAGATTGACAAAGATGACAAAAAAAGAAAGTGACCCATGTTGGAAGCGCTGTGAGAAATCAGGCACACTGATACTCTCTTACTAGAGCTATGAAAGGGTTTAGCTGTTCTGGAATGCATTTGGATTTAAGCACTTAGTAAAACTCTGCATTTAGTACTAAATAGTACAAGCTCTTTCACCCAATTATACCACTGACTGAGTGTCTGACTGAGATCAAAGAGAAAAATGTAAAAAATTCTTATAGCAGCTCTTTCTGCGGATGCAAAAGAAGTAAAAAGAGAAAGGAAACTAACAAGATGCTCATCAGTTGTGGAATGGCAGAGCTAATTGTGGCAGGTGAATTTAATGGAATACTATTATTTTGTAAGGAATAAGAGAAAAAAGAGATAATTTCAAAGAGATATAGAAAGACTTGTATCAACTGATGCAGAGTTAAGGCAGAAGAACCAGATGAACGATTTATACGATGATCACAATATTATGAAGAATATTTCAAAAGACATAAGAATTATGATCAAGTAATTAATCAACCACGATGCCAAAGGTCAGTTGTAGAACACTGCCAATAAATATTGGACTAATATTTACAATAAGGAATTCATTATTAGACATGAACAATAGGGAAATATGTTTTGTTTGATTGTGCTTATGTAATGCAGAGATCCATTTCCTCTATTCCTCTTTTCCTCCCTCCCTTACTTTTGAATCCTTCCCTCATTAGACTCTGAGCTCCTGAAGGGCAGGGATTGTCTTTTATCTTTCTCTGTATTCCCAGCACTTAGCATTGTACCTAGCACATGTCAGTTGATTAATAAATGATTATTTCTCTCCTTGCTCTCTCCCTTTCTCCTTTCTTTCCTTCTCTATTGGGGACAAAAAAAATGAATATAGTTAAGTACAATACAAAATGTATGCAAAGAAATACCAAATATTTTTGCATAAAAGAGAACACTTGGGGGGAGGGTTCCCTAAAATCCTCTTTCCCTCTCTTTGTTCTCAGTGAATATGTGGAGGTAGTAAGGGAAAAATGAATGCTTGATCATTTAAAAAAATAACTTTTTTAAACAAAAGGAAAACAAACACTCGAAGTTTAATAATCTAAATGGGGTGCCTCTTCTAAGTAAACACATAAAACTATGAATTGATGAGGTCAAATTATCAACAGTAAGAAATCTCGTAATTGTTTAGTTAGCAATTACATACATTGCAGAAAGGAGTATTCTACTCTGTACCATAACATCACATCATCCATCCATCAACAAACATTATTAGAAACCTATGTGCTGGACACTATGCATACAAATACGAAAATGGAATAATGCCTGTCCTCAAAAGAGTTTATATTTTATCAGGGGAAGGAGGGTCTAGCAGGCACATTAAATATATATAAAATACATACTAGGAAATTTTGGGGGAGGAGGGATGTCACTACCAGCTAGGAAGATTAAGTGAGTTGGGAATACATGCTCGGTATTAGGATCAGTCAGTGTAAAAGCACAGACATGGGAGATGTGGTGACGGTAGTTTTCAGCCACTGGGGTTTTCTTGACAAAGATACTGGAATGGTTTGCCATTTCTTTCTCCAGCTCATTTGAGAGATAAGAAACTGAGGCAAACAGGGTTAACTGACTGGCCTAGGGTCACACATTGTATGAAGCTAGTTTTGAACTTATGAAGATGAATCTTCTTGATTCCAGAGCTCTATCCACTGTGCCATCTAGGTGCCCCATGATATGTGCGGTAGGGAACAGCAAAAAGGCCTTTTTTGGATGTACTGTAGAATTGTATGAAAAGGCGTAATGTATAATAAGAATGTAAAAAGGTAGGCTATGGCCAATTGTGAAGGACTTTAAGAGCTAATAAGAAGAGGTATTGTTGATACTGGAGGCAATAAAGAGCCATTGAATAGCGAAACAATGTAGTTACACTTACTCTTGAGGAAACTGACACCAGCAGTGTTGTGGAGGGTGGCTGGGAGAAGGGAGAAACTTGAACAGGGTGACTTAAGGCAGTAGTCCAAGAGAGAATTGATAAGAGCCTGAACTAGAGTGATTCAGGCGGATAACAAACACCAACCCCAATAACATCTTCCAGTGTGAGAGCTAATACATGAGTGTATTATTCATTACAAGTTAATAATCCTAGAATTTTTAGGCTAGAAAAAAACTTTGGAGATCATTTAGTTCAATCTTCTCATTTTACAGATGAGAAAACTGAGATCCAAAGTAACTTTCCTAAGAGCAGACAAGTTAAGTACAGTGTATTAAAACCTGCTCTTCTAATTCTCAATCCAATCCAGACTTTAGTAAAAATGTGGAATTACACTCACTCTAATGTTTTTCCATGTAAAGTAAATCTATGCTTGCTCCAAGTTAATAAAATCCATACACCAAGTATTTATAAGCATTGACTATGCATAAAACAAAGAGCTAGTTGCTGGGGACATAAAGAAAAAAAAATGAAACAATCCCCTCAAGAAGTTTGCATTCTACTGTGAGACAAAAAATGTATATGCAAATATACATATATATGTGTATGGTAAAAAATATACAAAAAGAAAATACAAAACATTTCTCTGTGTGAGAGGGTTGGTCTTGTAACTAACATTGGAGTTGGGCTCAGAAATACTTCAGACATAGCATGAGCTGGAGGCTCCATGAATTGTAGTAGAAAGAAAAATGATTCCTAGAAATTAAAAATGATGTTTTGGAGCATCATTGGTTGTTTTATCTTGACTGCTTACTTAATAATGGGAAGCATAGGAAAGGAAGATTGGTGAATCCTACAAGACTCCTAAGAGACTTACATACCTACAATTTTATCTAGTAGTATATCATTTTGGTATATTAGATTGCCCTTTGCAACAGTTACTTCAGATTAGGGGTAGAAAAAGATTCTTTAGGTCTTAGAAACACTTAACAAGGCTTATTTTTAACATGTGTATACATACTTATACATGCGAATACTCTACTATAGGGAAAGGCTGGTAGTGGATTGTTAGCTCGACCTGAGGTTATTTTCTGTATCCTCTTGGGCAGATACTAAGGATATCTATTACCCCATCCATCTATTCTTTTTTTCTCACCTATCCTCTATCAGAAGTAGGAGACTGCAGGACATGTAGGCAATAAAAATTAAATTCAGACATGACCTGGTTAACAATTCCAAGGAAACAGGAAATTTCCCATTTTGACTTTCTAGGACAAAAGAGAGCACAGCTATGTCATCAAGTTCTTCAAAAATAACTCACCTTCAGGTGAACTGCATTTAAGAAGCACTTCCCAGTTACCTGTCCCTAGAGCGAAGTTTATAAGGAAAGGGAGTAGAATGTTCTCAATCAAGACCTCTGGGCTGCAGTGTTTCCTACCACTGGAGATTCCCTTGATTCTGAACATTATCACTTTTAGGAACAGGGAACACATTTCTTTACCCAGACAGGCTTTTAATCTTGGAACAAGAGGCCTAGAAAGCTATTTTCACAGAAGGCTTTTCTGCCTTTTAAAAATACAATCAAACTGGTTCCAGTGGAGTGGGATATAAGGAAGTGTACCTCTTCTACTTCTATGCAAGTAATTGGAATAGCCTAATTAGATTGCCAAAGTGCTTAGATACCATGGTGATGGGTACTTTATAAATACTGTATGTAGCTATACAGAGAATATCCCTTGTGACGGTGATAGGTCTGTACCAAGATCTGATAGGTTAGGGAGGTAGAGACTAAATGCCCTGTTAAATTCCATGATATTTATTGATAGTTATTTGTGCTGACACTTGCAGCTATTTGCAGTGCTTTCTCATGCTACACATGTGGGTAGTGTGGTTTGAGATGACTTTGGCAAACAAAGATAACATCTGATATGCATGATAAGCATCACAGTAGATTCTGAACATCAAGGCAACGGTAGCATCTTATGATCAACCCTTATCTGGCCATCACTCTATGTCAATATAAAATTAAAAGATGTTTAATATAAGATCTGTAGTGAAAACCACACATATGATAGAAGCTAATGGTCATCCGTGCTAGGATGAATTTC
Source organism: Notamacropus eugenii (assembly GCF_028372415.1). Taxonomy (NCBI): domain Eukaryota; kingdom Metazoa; phylum Chordata; class Mammalia; order Diprotodontia; family Macropodidae; genus Notamacropus; species Notamacropus eugenii. The sequence goes on from NC_092876.1 coordinate 288,367,285, forward strand.
CAAGCCAAAAGAAAACTAAAAGCCATCTTCTCTCATTGCTGAAATCCTTCCAGAAAAACTGCTCTTGTTCTCCTACTCAACCACCTGTTTTGCCTCCCTGGTGAAGCTCATGTACTCTCAGCTGAAGATGATGACATAGATTGTGACTCAAGTCATTGACTGAGATAGATGGAGGAGAAATCTTTTTGTGTTCCCAGACCATGTAGTTAGTTCTTACAATCAGTGCCAAAGTTACTCCCTCATAGTACTTTAAGTACTTTCAGAGGTTCATTAAGTCTTTTATACCACCAGGGTAGCATTTAGTATAATGATGCAGTGGCCTGTAAACTTAATGTCCCTTCTTGCCAAAATCTCTAACTTACTATCAGGACCTTGGGGAAAATGATTACCATATTTTGCAGTGTTTAAGTATGTTCCAATATATTTCCAGACTTCACACATTCTATATTCCTGCCAAATTGACCTATTTGTTCTCCAAACTTAGAACTTCATCTCCCATCTCCATAGCTTTGTTCAAGCTGTCTCCTATGCCTGGGATGAATCACTTCCTCTTAAAACCACTAGTTTCCTTTGAGACACAGCTTATATTCAATCTCTTCTGAGAAATTTTACCTGATGCCTTTATTTGTTACCATTTTCTCCCTCTCCTCAAATTATCATGTATTTCCATATGTGTTTCCTCAGTAGAACATAAGCTGTTTTTTTGTTTTGTCTTTGCTCACCTAGCACAGTGTCTTGCAAATAGAGGGCACTTAATAAAGGCTTATTGGATTGGTTTAATTCTATTGTATCTTGACACTTATAAATGTACCCCCAATAAACAGGTTAATCAATAAACACTTATTAGCATGATCAACCAGGTACTAGGATAGTGACATTATTTATCTGAAAATCACTTAACTAACAACTTGTTTGAAACAATTTGAACCAGCTTATTTCGTTTCCAAGCCCAGAGCAAATAGAAATACCAGAAGCAGCAAACTACAAATGGTGGGTAGGTAAGTTTGGGGTAGTGAGAGGGGGAAATTTAGTAGGGAAGAAGAGACAGCAATTTTAGAAGCAGCCAAAACTGATAGCTAACAGTCTGATACTGAGACAGAAGAAAGAAAAAAAATCAAGGACAATTAATCTCAAGAATTGAAAACAGCATAGAAGCCTGGGGCCACTCAGTTAAGGAGCAAACAATCTGTTAGGCCTCAATTTCCCCTGATGACATCATGGTATAGCTTTATAGCCCAGTAATTCATACAGATGATCAAGATTAATCAGTCTTTAGCACATTCATTTTAAGAAGGAATAAATATGTTTTGTACATATGAGAAAGATATCCATACAATGTTTCACAGAAATTAGTTTCAATACTTGAAGTGGTAAGCTTCAGTTGTATGGAAAATGTATCCATTTAGAACAGTTTATTCCTATAGAGTCCAAATATTTACTGCTATGGTGATAGGCTATATATATATATATTATATATATATACATATATTTATAATTGCCCTTTAGATCCTCCTTAAATATGATCCATAATCATTCAAGGGATATAAATAATAAATCGTCATACAACGTGATAAATAGCCACACAAAGAAACACCAAGCAGATGAAGAATATCTTTGGTTTATAATATGTAGTTAGATGGATAGACCATAGAAATAGCTGATCAGTACTTCATGTATATCATGGGCAGACACTATCAATGGATGATAATGTTGACTGAGAATTAGAGCAGGCTGAATTCCTTTGGGAAATCCCATAATTTTATTAATGATTCAAAGCTTCTCCCTGAATCAAAGGCATATGTGTATGTATATGCATCTGTGTACACGTGTGTGTGTGTGTGTGTGTGTGTGTGTGCATGTGTATAGAGCAGCAAGGTGGCATGGTGAATAGAGTGCTGGGCCTGGAATTTGGAAGATTCATCTTCCTGAATTCAGATCTGGCTACAAATACTTACTAGGTATGTGACCTTGGGCAAGTCACTTAGCCCGTTTGCCTCAGTTCCCTCATCTGTAAAATGGGCTAGAGAAGGAAATAGCAAGTTTCTGCAGTATCTCTGGCAAGAAAACCCCAAATGACATCATGAACAGTTGGACGTGATTGAAACAACTGAACAGCCAAAAATACACATACACATCGTTATCATCATCATCATCATCATGATCAGCAATCTTTCATTGAAATCCTATGACTGCAAGTCATGGAATACAATTTTCTACAAAGATTTAAAGCTGAGGGCCATCTAAAAAGGGCAATGGAGAGTTGTAGGGTGAATATGAGTAAGCTGCAGCATATTATCAAGGAAGCATTTTGTAGGGAAAAGAATGCATGCCATTGGAGAGCTATATGGTTGGACAAGGAAGTGGACTGGTTATGTGACTAGGGTGAGGAGGGATAACCTAATGAGAGACCATGAGTAGTACTAATATCCAAACAATATCAGAATATATACAGAATGGTCCCTAGCGTGATGAGTAAATGGATGAGAGTTGTACAGAAGACGAGGTGTGGATAGATTGGGAGCTGCATCATTGGAAAGAATGCCCACATTGATGAGATTATGGATACATCAAAGTATCAAGGACAAATATAAGGTATATTCCTAGAGACAGTGTCCTCCTAATGTGGGGTTAAATCACTTCAATGTTAAATAAGCTGTCACCACCAAATCTATTAGACCACCAAATTTGTCATCATATTCTTCATTAAATAAAAATAATTATGTCTTCTTAAAGCATATTCTGCTTTTCTACACTCCCTACTAATTTAATTAAACAAAGGAAGTTGTTTCCTGTCTCTAGAAACTCAAAGGCAGAATGATATAACAGTGATGCAGATCTATGTTGTAGTCATATACACCTCTGGAACTGGAAATGTAATATACTTTCAAATGTACAATTTTGTTTTAAATATGTTTTACATTCCATCCTGTTTGAAATGTTTCTCATAATGAGGTTTCCTTCACTTTCCATGGAACCTAATAAACCTTGTTAGGAGTTTGGGACTTGTTCTCTTTACATCCAGGCTAAATTTTTCCACAGATGGACACAGAAATTAATGTTCCTTTCTGCATCTGCCCCCTCATACCTCTATCCACTGATGCTGTATGTGTCTACATGAAGCCAAATATCTGGATGAAAACAGAAAGTGGTAATTAAAAACCCAGCTATTTCTAAGGATCTGAATATTTGGCATGGTGTAACCCCTGTGTCATCTGGGCAAATGCTAAGGTAATAAAGTGATCATTCTACAAAAATAGGAACCCTCAAAAGAAAGCTAAGTGTAACAATGAAATGCCAAAAGGGGCCACACTCTAACCAAATCTGTATGAATCACCTCAAATTCTGAGCACTATTTCACTCTCCTTCATTGATTTTCCCTGTCTTTTTACCAAAATATACCTTTATCTTCCCTCAGGATAAAATGAGAGATAGGATAGATGCTGCAGCGGGTTAGTTGTGATTGACTTTTTCTGGGGATGACAAGGTATAAATAATTGATGATTCTATTTATTAAAAATGTACTTAATGGACCAGGATATAGCATCTTTTCCCCAGGAGTCTTTTAGACAACCAGGTGAATGTGTCTTTAGCATAGCACATAATAGCAATGTGAAGGAACATAGTGAACTTTTTTTTCTGGGTGTGGGGAGAAGGGGGAAAGTTAAGGCTAAAAATGACAGCAGAAATTTAGGATTTAGCTAACAAAACACTTTAAAAAAGATTTTTAGGAATAGAGAAGTGAAAAGAATTTTTCTCACATTCTTCATTATTAATTAATTATTTTCACAGCTTTTCTGTCATATACGTAAATTAATTTCCATTTTATAGCTGCAAAAGTGAAGGTAAGAAGTAATGTGTTTTTCTTCAGGACTATAGAAAAAACTCAGATAGTATTAGAATAATTGTATTTATGATAGGAGAGACTTTAGAAGGTTTATAGTCCTATCCTCTCATTTTATAGAGGAGAAAGAGACTCAGTAAGGAAGGTTATGTAACAAAGTCATATGTGTTGTCAGATACAGCGCAATAATTTCAATCTAGCTTCCCTCACTTCAAATTAGGGCTACTTTTCATTTTACTACAATGCATGAAGGATGGAGAAGTACATATAATAAAGTGACGGAGGTTTTTAAACAACTTTGCCCCCGCCACCCCTTCTCGTTGATATAGGGCCCCTGTGCTATTGTCTGAACTTCCCTCACCACCAGGTGAGGAGAATGAGAGCGGTAATGTAAATTAGACTTAATATTAAGTGCAACAGAAAGAATGGCTGTATTTCAAAGAACTATATGGACAGTGTGACATATCTCTTTTCTACCAGAACAGGAACTGATGCTCTCAAGGTCAGAAATAGGAGACAGGATACAAAGCCAGGTTATGCATGGAGAGGAGAGAGTTCCCATCCACTTGGGCCATGTTCCTGTGCTCCAGAAGTGATGAACTAGCTGATACAAGAAGTTACGGTCACCTCATCCAAGGCCAGAAAAACCATTGGCCTTCAAAAGTTGCAGCTTCAAAAGTTCTATGCTGAGTGTTCCTAGAAGTTCTGGGCCTACAATTCCTGAGTTTTCATCTGATGAAAGACTCTATGGATACGTGAGAATTAAATGTCAGTTGCAGACTAATGTTGTATGTATCGTCTATACTCCTTTGCTCACTCGCAAGAGAAGCAGCCACAGAGGATAAGCAAATGGGAATTAACATCTTCAAGAACTTCTGGGTTTAGAGCAACTTATGTATTAGAGACTGCCGGGGACTTGGAACCCACAGGCAAATATTTCATTATATGTCATGTTATTACTATTATGTATTGTTTTATTGTTTTAATTGACTCAATATCCAGAAAAAAATACTGCTTGCTTATCTGTCACTAGGCGGAGTAGATTCCATTATAATACAGTCATGTGATTAGTGTATAGTAAAGTCTGGGAAGCTGTGGGGTTTGCCAGAAGTCACGATTTGAGAGCTGATTATGACTGAGAAAAATCCATAATACACTAGATAGTGAGTCAGTGCTGCCCCATAGACAGCAGAGTAGGTGAGGGATAGAAGATTGATTGTTCGTACTTGAGATCTATAGAGAGCTTAAAATAATAATAGCTACCACTTAAATAATGTATATTAAGTGCCTGGCACTATGCTAAGTGCTTTATGTTTATTATCTCACTTGATCTTCACAATAACTCTAGGAGATAGGTGCTATTATTATCTTCAATTTGATGAAGAAACTTGCTCAGAGTCACTCATCTAGTAAGTGTCTGAGACTGGATTTGAACTCAGGTCTCCCTTACTCTATGCCCAGCATTCTATCCACTGCAACACCTAGCTAATTGGAACTTCTTCAGCATTTCTGCTCAGCAGGGTGAATATTCATAACCACCAGAGTGACCATAACCACCACAGGGTGAACCCAGTTTATAATCCTTTAAAAAAATACATCTTTATTGACATATTTTCCTCTTATGCTATCTAGATTTCCCACCTTATTCTTCCTTTTCCCCTTAGAGAGGGCCATTTCTTCTTTTAGAAAATGTATTAAAAGAAAAATAGAAAAAGGAGAAGAAAAAAATACCTGTGGAACATATTACATATATTATACACATATATGTATGTGTATGTATATATATATATATATGTATATATATATATATATATATTTAAAAGATCACATTATTATGCAACATTCTATTGTTGTGGACTTCAACCCCTATAAAGATGGAACGAGGGGACATGTCTTTCCCTATCTCTTTTCTGGTGCCAAACTTCTTTATAATTTTACATTGTTTCAGGTGTTTTGTAGTCGTTTTTTCATTTATATTATTTTTGTGGCTCTGCTTCCTTTATTTCGCATCAGTTCATGTAAGTCTTTTTATGCTTCTCTGTACTCTTCCTGTTCGTATTTTCTTGTGACTTTATAGTGTCCCATTACATTCATGTACAATAATTTGAAGATGATGAAGCAATGTTTGTACTGACTGCTGATTCAGAAGAGTCAATAACTCTTTAAAAGGGAGTGAACTGCTTTCTGCGGCTATCTTCTCTTAATAGGTATAGATCATGGTTGGTCCAGTCAAGCAGAAGAGTGGTTACATTTTCCCTTTCTTTACTCTATGGTAGCTCTGAGCACATAGTCAAGCATACTTGGGTGAGCATGGCTAGCTACCAAATATTTCTTGCTCTCACTACATGACAAGCTCATCTCCTATTTCAATCACATTTCTCTTATGTAAGCCATTATTCTAGTTATTTTTTATAGTTCTTATAAAAATATTACAGTCTACACATACCATGTACTTTTCCATGTCCCTGGCCTCTGAATAATAGTGATTTTTATTTCTTCACAGACAGTAATATTCAATGACTTAGCTATTCAACAATACTGGTAGACTAGTGGTATTCAAAAGATGGATTTTTCTTTTTGGAAAAGTTTAAATCTCTAAAGGAATTTTGCAATTTTCTGAAAGTTATTCAGCCTTCTCTCCTCCTTCTGTTTAATTTTGAAGTTGGTGCATCAATTTGTAGTGTGTAGTGGAGTGTGTGTGTATGTATGTCTGTGTAAATATGGTGCATGTGTGTATACATACACAGACACACACACATACATACATACACTCATAGAACCAGATGGGTGCTCTAGGTTGTTCATCTAATACCATGTCACAATCTGTAGAATATGCATTTTCATTTACCTGTTTTCTCCTCTTGGGGCAGTTAGGTAGCTCAGTGGATAGAGCACTAGGTCTGGAATTAGGAAGCCTTGAGTTCAAATCTGGCCTCATATACTTATTAGCTGTGTGACCCTGGTCAAGTCACTTAACCTCTATTTGCCTTAATCCACTGGAGAAAGAAATGTTCAATATTTTATCCAAGAAAAACCCTTGGATAGTATGATCCATGGGGTCACCAAGAGTCAGAGAAGACTGAAAAACAAGTGAGTGATTAGAATAAATTATTTTGACTTCATAGATCCTTTTGAGAAGGTTATCATAGGTCTTGACTTTTAGGCAACTAACACAATGTCACTTACATATTGGAACATCTAGAGGACATTACCATCTACTGATTTTCTTTTCAGCTTGGATTAGTACTGACATTGAACAGAGATATAGAAAGGAGATCTGTTCTGGAAGTTAAACAATTGTAAAAGCATTATGAGATCAATTTCTAAGGAGGAATTCTTTATTATAAGGGATGGCTCTTTGAGAGGTAGTGATACAAGGGAAAATTTGGGTATTGTAAAAAATATATCAATAAAATTTACTAAAAATTTAAAAAATCACAAAGATATTATAAAGAGGGAAGACACCCAAAGTGGGGGAAATATTTCAGACCTTATTAGTACTGAAAAATGTTCATTGAGAGAGGATCAACAACTAATGGCCTATAAGCTCACTTTCCCATCTATATAAAATTTTTATGAGAATAATCTATCTACACATCAAGGGTTTAATAGATGAGATTATTAGAAGGGGACAGACAGGCTTTTGGCAAGTGATACCCCTAGCAGCAGACATCTTTGCTTTTGTACCAAGATGTAAAGAATACAAGGTCCACATCGAGTTTACTGTATCTTGATTTAAAACAAAAACAACACAACTTTTGATTTGGTAGAACAAAATGTCACTTTAAGGGCATTCTTCTAACAAGGCATATTGCAATATATATATATATATATTATATTATATTCTAATCACAGTATTTTCCCAATATATATTTCTCAACTTGACCCTTCCCTTGTAATAAAACTGATCAACTAGCAAGTATATTTACCCTCATCTTCTACTTAACATTTGTCACCCCCTTCTCTATCAAGTAGAAGATGAAGTGTTTTATCATCTCCATTGGGTTTTATCTTAGTCCAGCTATCTGAGTTGTCTTAAAACTTATATTGCATGGTAGCTGGGTGTATCATTCTGATGATTTTGTTTGCTTGGGCAGGAATACTTTCTTGAAGAAGAAAGTTGGAAAGTATTGGACATGTAAAAGGTCGAATGAGATAATGAACAATGAGGTTGATAGTGTCTTAATAGAGAGTAAGTGACTGGACATCACTAATATGGGAATCAGCAATCTATTATAGTGAAACAATTGTCTCAGGAAAAGGTCAGAATTGCCAATAAATTAGAAAGATAAACATGAGACTTATGGCAGCTCCAAACTGACTTGACAATTTAAATGAATTGTTGACTTGAAACATGAGAAAATGAATAAAGAAAAATAATTTATTCTGGTTATGACCATTTATCAACAGGAATTTAACCAATATGAAGCAATCATCACAACAAAGAGGCCAAAAGAGCTTAGATATTTCTTTAATATACTGGCAAATACATGATCTTTCCAAATGAAGATGTGAAAGGCAAGGGCAATGCCTATTTAGAACATAGATTCATTAGTAAAATGCAATTGAGGAAGATGGTAGAAGATTCTAATCAGTACTGCCTTGCAAATTAGCAAGCTATATGAAGGTGGAAATGAGAAAACTTTATATGAGTCACTAACTTCCTGATACTCTGTTTAGAAAATCAGGTCATCCATGTCATAATTTAACAACATTAAAAAAATGTTCAATAGCATAGGTCCAAGTATAGATCCATGCGACATAGTCCTCCTTTTTCTGGCCACTCAAACCAGTTTGGTTACTTTTCTTCACATATGACACACTGTCTTCCCTATCTCTGTCTTTGTACAGTCTTTGTTATCTCTGTCTTTGTAATGACTGTCCCCTAATTCTGAAATACTTCTTTCTTCACCTCTGCCTTTTACAATGCTCCATTTCCTTCAAAACTCAGATAAAGAAGGGCCTTCACTTTCTGTGTAACTTTTATTGATTTGCTTATGTGCTAATGTCCTCCCCATCAGGTTACATTGTATTTATATTGAACATATATTGAATATAGTTATGAATATACCTGTTGTTTTCTTTCCCCAGCTGTCTCCCATGGGACAGCCCTTTAGGACAGAGATTATGTCATTTTTATTTTTTATATCCCCCATGCTTAGCACAAAGCCTGCTTAGTAAATAACTTGCTATGACTACACATGTATAACCTATATTAAATTGCTTGCCTTCTCAATGAGGGGGTTGAGGAGGGAGAAAGTTTTAAAAATGAATGTTAAAAATTGTTTTTACATATAACTGGGGAAAAATGAAATACTAAATAAAAACTAAAAAAATCACTTGTTGATTTATTAATATCTCCTCTCTTGAATCAAACCATTAATGACTGACATTCAATGATTTAAAAACCTAATCTTACTATTCTATTGTTATGACCTATATCCCTCATTGTGTTCAGAAGAATAGGATGAGAGATTCTTTTTTCAAATTTTTTGCTTAAGGCTAAGCAAGCTACATCCTGATATAACAGTCTAATAATTCTGTAAATACAGGAAACAAGGTTGCTGGGGATGGAAGCTCAATTCCAGGTGGACAGTCTCGGGCGGGTAAAGGTGGGAACTTCTAAATCTTAGAGTTCTCATGAGACCCCCCAGGAAACGACTGGGAATCGAGGTGAACTGAGCTATCTCGTGTATTTCCGCCTCTTCCCGTGAGAAACGTGATGGGAGAGAGCTCTCCCCGCCCTCGAGATTGTCCCGAATCTGGGCACACTATTGTTATCTAACAGCACGGTATTCAGATGCAAACTATGCTGCTGAAGAGTTTAAGTAGGATCAGGAAAGCCTGAAAGCTCTCTTGGCGGGAGGGGCGCGGAGCGGCCAGGACAACAAGGCTCCGCTTTTCCTCTCTCCTCTCTCCCCTCCCCCTCTCTCCCCACTTACACTTCTACTTCCAATCTCTTATTGTAAGATCTTTGCCTCCTTGGGAGATTCTTCGCTCCCTCCTAAGGAAGAATTCCCCTGCACTTGTAACTAGACCCTGAAATAAAGCTCAACCCTTGTTCGACTCTGGAACGTCCTTTCTCTCATACGAGCATCCGGTTTGGCCAACGGAAGACCTCGGGATAGAGGTAAGGAAAGATTCGGGTAGCCCTCAGGCCTCTAGGCCTGGCACAAGGTGAGTCTGGCATGACCTAATCTTGATGAAGCTATGTAGGTTCTTCATGATAATCAATTCTTTTTCTAATGATTCCTTAGATAAAATCTTCTAGAATTTTGTTATCAGTGTTAAACTCACTGATCTATCATTTGAAAGTTCTACTCTTTTTCTTTACAATATTTGTTTTAGTCTTCTTTTGTGGTACCTTTCCCATTCTCTGGGCTTTTTCAAAGGTCTCTTTCAGTGGGCTCAGTGTACGCACTGTCAGTTACTTTAGTACTCTGGAATGAAGTTTTTCTGGGCCTGATGATTTGACCTCAGCAAGGGCAGTTAGGTGCTCTCTCACTATCACCCCACTTAGATGGGGCATCAGTTTCTTATTTTTAAGTTTTATTCTTTCCTTTCTCGTTCAAAGGTCATTTTCCTTATCAGAGAAAACAGAAAAAAATTGGAATAAATCTATTTTCCATTTCATCATCATCTCATTCAACTCAAGGGGTATCCTATCCTTTCTTTAAGCTTCCTCTTACTTTCTTCTTGTCCTAAGTTTTCAGCTTATTTTGAAATAAGGTTTTTCTTTCAGGAATAAAAATAAACATGCTTTTTGTATCTGTTGGTTAGCTTCCCTTGCTTTGTTTGTTATATAATTTCCTTTTCAAACTCTTAGATTGTCTTTGAGTTCTTTGTGCTTCGACATAAGTTTTTTCAGATAAGAAGTTTTTCTTTTCGATGTAATAATTTTTATTGGTGTCTTTCTTTGTCATTTTTCCTTGGGACTAAAAACTGCACACATACCCCTCCCCCCCAACAATTTCATTAGTAACAATAACCTTATGTTTATGCTCACTGCCTATGCCAAAGTAACACCAAAATCTCCAAAGATCAAAACTGTGGGTGACTCAAAGGGCAATGAAAAAATGAATGGGGGAGCTGTATAGGCAGACTACAGTCTATTACAAACAATCACATACACCAGAACTAGTGTAAACATAACTCCATGGAAATATATCATCAGAAAAAGAAATAGATTGGTTATGTAGTGACAAGAGATAATATATGGACAGAAACAATGAGTACTCCAGTCTGAGTAACATTAAAGCATGCAGAAAAAAGACTACAATATATTGGGTAGAACCTCTATGGAAGATTTTTGGAAGAACACTGGCAGGAATTCCAATGGATCTACATTGTGATCTGCCTCATTAGAGTACCCAGCTTGATGAGATATTGGATCCCCTGAAATAAAGGATGGCTGTGCGTGTGTGTGTTCATTCTTCGTTGCCAAAGAAGACCATGCCATCAGAGAAATAATGACATGACTTACACTTGACTTTGTTTTGAGTGAGGGAGGGCTGTGCAGGTCACCAGCCTCACTTCCCCTCCAGAGCCATCTGCATCCAGTGAGCAGATATTCATCAGGATGACGGGAGATAACCCAGGATGAGGCAACTGAAGTTAAGTGACTTGCCCAAGATCACACAGCTAGTGAGTGTCAAGTGTCTGAGGTGAGATTTAGACTCATGTCCTCCTGATTCCTGCACTGGTACTCTATCCACTGTACCACCTAGTTGCCCAGAGGATGGCTAAAGTGGGATGAGGGAGGAGACAGTTGGAGGGTTATTGCAATAATGGCTGCTAACGAGTGCATGGAGTGGTAGCTTTGGAAAAAAAGAAGTGGACTACAGAAATATATGGAGATAGAATCAACAGGACCTGAAAACTGATTAGATGTGGAAAGCTAGTGGGAGGGAGGAAACAAAATCAAACTCAAGGTTTTGAGAATGGAAGTTTGGATGAATGGTGGATCTATGGAAAGAACAAGGAGGGCTAAAGGGAGGAGTAAGTTCTTTTTCTCTTTAGTAGTAACTTCTCTTTGGGTCATGGTGAGTTTGAAGTGCCTGTGAAATACCCTCCCAATTTTGGTGATAAAAGTGAATGTCTCTTACATATATTTTGCAATAAATTAACTATAACCAAAGACTGGTGACTGTATATATCAGGGATTTGTGAACAGAAAATAGAGGTATTCTTGACTCAGCTAATTGGAGGTCATTGTAATGTCAAATAATCAGTGAAACCACTGCTTCTAAAATTACAACATGTGGTTGATAAGTCAAAGTAACCAAATTAGGCATAATGAGTTTGTAGTCTTAAGGGGGAAAATGGAACAGAAAGCATAAAAGAAATACAAGAATTTATATTTCAACATAAGTATTTTATTACCTTGGTTATATCTATCCAATTAATTGAGTTGGGGAGTATAAAATAAGTCTAGGAAATGTAAACCCTGAATGGTACCATGCTCTGTAGCTAGGGATGTGGATTTAGTTCCATTGACTCTGTTAAGCATACCTGATTTGGTCTTTAAGAACAAGTAGACCCAGGATCAATCCCCTAACTTTAGGTGCTCTCCTCATTTATAAGAGCAGATGATTCTAACAAGAAATGTTATCAAGGTGGAATTTGTAATTTTAGGAAAAGTTTGTGAATTCAATTCAATAAAGATCTCTTAAATGTACAAGGGACTGTACTTGGTGCTGCTGATTCAAAGACAAAAAATAAAATGATGATAGGGTTTGACTCAAGCAGAATGTAAGCTCTTTATAATACACACACACACGTGATATGTATGTGCATATGCTAGTAAATACAAACTACATAGAAAATCAAACAAAATAACTTCAAGATGGAGTGAATGCTAATTCCTGAGAGGATCTAGAAAGACCTTGTAGTAGGCAATGGAACTTGATTTGTCCTTTGAAGGAAGCTAGGTATTCCCTGAGGAGAGTGTGCATTACAGACAAGGGGATGTGCTTGTGTCACAATGGGAAGTGGAACGTCACATGGGAAGAATACCTTGCAGTCCAGTTTGCCTAGAATGGAGGCGATGTGAAGGGGAGTAATATGAAAAGAGACTGGAAATGTAGATGGGTATTAAACCATGAAGGACTTATATCTAAGCTAAGGACTTTGAATGCTATCCTGGAGGCATTAGGGAACGACCAGAGTGACAACCTTCTATTAAATTTTTACCAGCCTTTGACAATAGAAACTTGTCATTGAAGAAATTATTTCTTGTTTTTTCTAGTTTATTAGCAGTTTTGCACATTATTTTTTCTGTAAAATGGGTATAACATGGAGGCATAGTCACCAGGGTAACTGTTAGACTTCTTTCATTATATACTTGGAAAGTATTGGCATTTGTGTAAAAATTGGTCATTTTCCATATCCTTGTATTAAAGGGCAGAAATTTATAGGATACCTTCCTTATTCAATGATTGCAAAAAAACAGACCACATCTGCAAGATAGCAAACATTGTTTCTCCTCTCCAGATGTCTGTTTTTCCTCCCAGAAGTTGGAGAGCATTGGACAAGCAATAACAGATGATGAACATATGCATAACTACAAATGGGCAAGCTGATTGTTTTCAAAATTGGTATAAACATTTGCTCTTGGGTTGAGATTTAGCCCATAGCAAATCTTTACATTTGTGTTACGAACTCCTGACAAAAAAAAATGTTTATAATGGAAGTGCTGACAGTGTGAAAATGCAGTTATGGTCAGGAAAGCAGTTGTTTAAAAATGCCTTTCTGAGCTTCCATATTTACTTCCTGACGATGACTTAGTTGTCAATTTCTACAAAGTTTTGCCAGTCAAAAGAAGAATCTTACAACTGTTTCAACAGGAGAGCAGAATACTACCCTCATACGTGTACTGTAAATACTAATTGCAGTATAGATCCTAACTGGTTCCTTAGATGGTGAGGAATGAGGTAGGACAGTCAAGCTCATTGTTAGATACACTTTGCTTTATTACAAAGGACATAAAAGCAAAGGAAGGAAGGAAAGAAGAAAAGAAGGAAGAAAGGAAGCTGGTGGTACTTATTAAGAAATACTTTGCCCTCTCAGACCTTGTCTGTGTCTGTCGTTCTACAGGGAGTACATTGGACTGGAGAGTAAAATAAGGTCAGTGAAATATCTGGTTTGTTTAATAAGCACAAGCTCTGAAACCAGAGGCAGTGACCTTTCACAAACTGGCCATTGAAGGCTTTTGACCCTTCATCTGGCTAACTACAGTCATGTAGCCATAATCCATCTCTACACAGTTGTGTTGCAAGGTTTGCCTTGTTTTTGCTCTAAGGGAATAATGTACAAAGTAATTTAAAATAGTGTTTTAAAGAGGGCATGTTGGGATTTCCTTCCAATATTTATCATAGTCAAGATAATGTTTCTTCTGAAAGACTGTATTTTGGTGGAGAAACCAGGGAATTTTCTAAATAAGTTCCATCCCATTTATAATCATTATAACAATTAGGACGTATGCATTTATTGCATTGGACTTATATTCTTTAGAAAGAAATGCATGCAAACACCTGAAAAATTAGATGTAATGTAAAACTTGCATTATTCTATTACCAGGTTTTTAATATACTGTGATTACATAAAGTAAACAATTATATCAAATATATATTTGTAAGTAGTACTAAAAGACTTCTGATGGACAGAAGTAAAGCATAATTAATGGCTCATCGTCTTCCCCAAATGAAATCTTTTTGGCTTTCATTCTGGCAGTTATTGCTTAGAGAACTGGAATAGGTTCTTTGTTTCTAACCCAATGATTCATATAAAGGCAGCACTGTAATACCACATAAAATAACCATAATAATTTGTTGTAATTTAAGAAAATACTTTTGTTTTTTACAAGAAAGCACCTAACATTCCTAGGCTTTGGTGTATTATTCCAATAATCTAACCGTAAGAACCATAATGGGAAATGATTTAAAACATACCTTCTAATAAGTGTGCTGCCTTTTTTTTAAACTACTTGGTGTTATCCTAATTAACCATGCTCAATTGATTGCTTTCAAAATAAGAACTAAGAGCTCTCATCTAGTCAAGTGGAAGCTAATTCAACTCTTACACTATGGCAATGATACATTTCACACACACTCACACACAGAGGAATGTATATCGGGTATTAAATTAGCCATAGTGTCCTGATGTAAGCTAATGTAGTTTGATAGTCACATTTATAGAGATATGGAAGCATTAATTTTTTATTTTGCTTTTATATGGGTAATTGTAAATGTTCTTTTTCATTTTAGGCTGCATGCTTTGTGGAACTTATTGCCCTGGAGGAGTCATTATTAATATACCTAACAAATATTTGTTGAATGAATGAATGAATGGCTATCTTCAAATTCCTCATCCTGTAAAAATGCCTATTTTACATGAACAAGAGCAAAGGAGCAAATGGGACAGAATCGAATCCAAGCAAGAAGGAAAAACTGAAAACAGAACCAATTCTTGTCTAAATATAGGATCCTTCTCATTCCTTGATTTTTTTTTATTACTTTTAGTATCATTAAATATATTTAGCTAACTTTGTGTTATTTGGAGACTGCTTTATATGGCTTGTGCAGATGTGTTATATATCATGTATGTATATATGTATGGTATACATATATATGAATATATGAGAACAAGGTAATAAACATTTATTAAGCACCTACCATATGCCAGACACAGATAGACACAGACAGACACGTACATATGTCTTTTCATTCCAAATTCAGACATTTTGGTCTGCCTGCTGATTTGTATCATATCACAGAATCTCTGCATTGGATTAGAGATGGAACCCCAATGGGTACTTGACTAGGAATCTCCTCTAAAACACTCAAATTGTCACCTAAGTTCTACCTGAAGACTTTCAGTGATAAGGGGAACACATTATTTCCCAAGAAAGCCATCATACTTTTGGACAACAATAATTGTTAGGAAAGTTTGGGTTACACCAAGGAGAAATCTATCTCTGTGTAACTTTTGTCCATTATTTCTGGTTGATTCTTTGGGGAGGAACAGACCATTCAAATACAGCTATCATATCATGCCTAAGACTTTTTCTTCTTGTTTTCCCCTAGATTAAACGTCCCTAGTAAATCCTCATTAGATATGACCCCAGTCATTTTCCTATTTACTGTCTTTGTTGCCACTGTCTAGATATGTTTCAGTTTGTCAATGTCATTCTTAAAAGGAGATGACTTACTTCAACTCAAGGAACTAAACTCAATACTCCAGATATTGTCTGATCAGGATAGAATATAAGAGGACTATTTCTACCCTGGTTCAGAGCTCCCAACTGCTATGCTTCCGTAAGTGCAATATAAATTAAGATTAGCATTTTTCACTGCTATGTCAGACTGTTCACTCCTATGTCTTTTCAGTTATAAGCTTGCTATATATAGATGAAGATACATCTCTAACTATCTATACATACATACCACCCCTACCTGCCCCCACTATGTATTTGTTTTCATGCAAAATGCTATACCTCTACCATCCTGTTCTTGTGTAGTTGATTCTTTGGCTTAAGTATAGGAATTTACATTTAACTCCATTAAAATTTTATCTTGTTAGATTTGGCAAATTAGGTTAGCCTATTGAGATCTTTTTGGATCCTGGCTTTGACATATTTGACAATTGACATACCTTTTATTCATAAGTGATTTACATATAATATTTGGATAAAAGTCTTATTAGAAATAGTAATGGTTGCAATGGAATAGCAGTATTTGGTTAATGCTAGACTTACTAAGAGTTTTAGACCTAGATTCTTTTGTTTTAAAAATAATTAAGATGAAAACCCACTATAAGACAATAGACCAATGTTTAAGGGCAATTCCCTAGGAGAAATGAATCTTGTTGGCAAAATATAAGTTAAATTGTTCTTAAAAATCCATCAAAAACTGAAGTTCATGTTAGTTTCTAGCACCATTGCTAGTGACATGTACTCCTTATTGCCACTTTACATTAAGTTTTAATTGTATTAGGTGAACTAAAGATTCAGTTACATATTCAAGACAAAGTGATCCTTGAAGTCAGGCTGGAACAGTTTTTTCTAAGACTGATATTGATCATTCTCTTGGCTTACGCCTTTCTTTACCTAGGCATTACAATGCAGATCAAATTCAAGATCCTTTCTCTCCTTTAATGCCTTTCTTTGAAGTGTACAAAATCACACTCTGCCTCACTTACATTCAAATAACTTTCAAGCCAAGAAATCATCCTCCTGATGTCATTGTTCCTGTTTCAGAAGGAAGGATGCACAACAATAAAATCATATTTTATCTATCTTTTACTTCTAACAACATTCCCTTTGCTTCTTTCAGAAAAATCTACTAAGTGACCTCATTTTTGTGATTAACCTATCTCTATCTCTGAACTATTACCTAAATTCCTCCCAAGTTATATCTCCTACTTAAAGTACTCTTACCAACTCTGCTTCATTCCTTCCACAGATTGGCCAGAAATGAGTGAACAAATTCTATCAACTTTAACCTGCCTAAAAATGAAACTTTGGCATCTGCCCTCTTAAAGTTCCACAAAGTATCCTGGTGTTGTCAATATCATGTCTAAAGGCAAATGCCAATGTTTTTAGTCTAATCTTCTAGTCTTACCCAAACCAACTCACCCTCTCAATTATATTCAATTCATTCTATATAAAATACCTGCTGTGTGCAAGGCATTGTACTATGCACATACATTTGTGTGTGTATATCTATCTGTATCATAGGTATCTAGGTGGTACAGTGGATAGAACATTGGGCTTGGAATCAGAAAGACTCATTGCCCTGAGTTCAAATCTGGCCTCAGACATCTGACTTACTAGTTATGTGATTCTAGGCAATTTGTTTAACCTTGTTTGCCTTAGTTCCTCAACTAGAAAATGACCTGGAGAAAGAAATGGCAAACCTAAAAATCCCCAAATGGAGTCATAAAGAGTTGGATGTGACAAATAACTGAATGATATATGTACACATACATATACATATATACATGTATTAATAATTTTTATGTATTGAAACCTCATTTTCCCATCATTCTATCAGTATTCAAACCTGAGAATTATCCTCTTCACTTTTTTCTTATATCCATATTCTTTACTATATTTCTCCTGCCCATTTTTTCCCTTCAAATATCTGTTGGCATCCTACTTTACTGAATCACAAAGTCAGAGAATTTTAGAGCTGAAAGAAATCTTAGAAAGGGATCTCTAGTCCAACATATCGTAGGAAATTTTATGATTTTTCCGAAGGACTAGCAGCCAAGGTGTAGATAAAATTCGTTAATCTATTAACTTGCCTCCATTCTTTCTTCCTTTCATCAATCCTGTGCATCTTTATCCAGGGGCAACTAGGTAGTGCAGTGGAGAGAGGGCTAGTGTAGGAGTCAGGAGAACCTGAGTTCAAATCTCATCTCAGACACTTAACACTCACTAACTGTGTGACCTTGGGCAAGTCACTTAACCCCAGTTGCCTCATCCTGGGTCATCTCCAGTCATCCTGATGAATATCTGCTCACTAGATCCAGATGGCTCTGGAGGAGAAGTGAGATTAGTGACCTGCACAGCCCTCCCTCACTCAAAACAAAGTCAAGTGCAAGTGATGTCATTATTTCTCTGATGTCATGGTATTCTTTGGCAATGAAGGACAAACACACACACACACACACACACACACACATACACACACACACACACACACACACACACCTTCATCCCCAGGTAAATCTTCCTACCTAGTGATTTATCATACCATTCCCTTCTTCAGAAACCTGCAATAGTTTGCTTGTAGGATGAGGTCCAAATATCTCTGTGACACTCAGGATATTTCACAATCTATTTTTGTGCTGTTTCCATAGCCTTATCTCCCACTACTCTTTTGCATAAACATTATGCCCTAGCTAGGAGTCCCCTATCATTCTATTTTCACTCCCACCTCCAAAGTGTAACATCCTACATGCCTTTCTCTCAGTCACTGAGGTTCTCCTGATTCTTCATTGAGCCTTCCCTGACTATTCTAGCCCAGAACAATTTTGCCTTCTTTGAATTCATGCAGCATTTATGCTATTACTAAATTGTGAAAAACTTAGATTATTTCCTATCCTACGCAAGCACGTTTAGTTTTCCCAAGTGAATTGTGACATAAGGATGAGGAACTTTTCAGCAGCCAGGATGTGCAGGTATATATGCTAGAAAAGAGCTAATAAGTACTAGGAAATTTGTCAACTGCTATACTGTCATATTCATGTATCTATAGGTGGTAGGGACCTTAGAGCTCATCTAGTAAAATCCCTTCATTTTACAGATGAGGCAATCAAGTCTCAGAGACATCAACTGACTTGCCTAAGATCACATAGGTAGTAAATGACAGAGGTGAGATTTGAATTGAGATCCTTTGGTTTAAAGTCCAGAATTCTTTCCACTGCATCACACTGCATCCCAACTCTAAGTAATTATTTAAGCAACTGATTCTTCTTCCCTCATTCTCCACTAGCTTACATTTTATTCATGGCCATGATTGATACATTATAAACCATGAATCCTAGGTTACTACAATTCTACTTCACTTATGTCATAATTCACATAAGTGGGTATGTCATCTTTTTTTTGTTTGCTTGATTATTTTTATATTTTATAATACTGCTATATTTTTTGTAGGCTTATGAGTTTGTTGTGATCAATGGTACCTAAAAGGATAATGAAATAACTTGTTTCTTGCAGTTGCCTTAGGCTCAATATTTAATTCACTAAACATTTATTAATTTCCTATTATGTCTCAAGTCCTGTGAGGTATGCTTTACAATTATTATTTGCCTGCCCTCAAGGAGCTTTAAGACTTTCATTATAGTAAAGATGCTTCCCAAATTATCCCACCAGAGTAGAAAGCAAAGTTTGAATATTAAACTCCATATCTTTTTTATCTATCTAATCTCAAACACAGATTGTAGATTCCAACTGAAAGGAATGTCAGTATCTGTTACTCTTGTTAACAATGTTAGCAGTATTTGTTGGTTTATACTGTTATTTTGTAGTCATTTATTGTGTAATGTTCTATACATGCAGATCAGAAGACTTCTATGAGAAGCCAAGATGTCTCTTGCTGTATTTAACCTCTACAGCACCAATGATCTGGATTTTCCATTACTATGCTCTGGTGCAAAATGTATTAAGGCTTAACATTGGGAAATCCCAATGTCAATGCCAAGAGGATAAAAAAATGGAGTCATGAAACCTCTTGCTTGATAGTGAGCACTATTTAGCAGAGCAATCATAGGTGGCTTGGAGTAGTGTTTGTGGCTGGATTTGTTCCACTCCAACAGAACTGAACCTCCATGGTGATAGTTTTAAAAGCTCAAAGGCAATCTAAACAATTCAGCCAGTCAGGGGTAGGGGAACAAAATGGGAGAGTAAGCACAAATTGTATCAAGTCCTTCTACATGAGAAAGATGATGCTGGGAGCACTGAAGTAGGAATTTGGTAGCAGATGTCAAGGTCTGCAGGAATTGTCCACCAAGCTTTATTTGGCACATATTCTGAAACAACTAGAATGAACACTTAGTGTTGTAATTTACAAGCATATCAGTATCAATAAATCAGAATCATATAAGCAGTCATGTTTATTATATTCCTGTTGCTTAATATTCATGATAGTAATTTATTTTTATAGTGCAGTTTCACTGTTATCTCCTCTATTGAGGCAACTTCGAGTCAAGCCAGTTGTATAAGCTGGAGTTCAGGTAACCCTTTGAAGCCTATAAAAGTTGACTGTCACAAAGAAAGACACTTATCCTTTCTTCCTGGGCTGTTTTTCCAATAGTACTTCTTTATTTCAATAGGGGTGGTAAACTTTTCAGACCAGATCAAATCTTCCTGCTGTTTCATCCTGTCTCATCCCATTGAGTAGAGGTAACAGTGAAAGCAGTGGCTGTCTCATTCAGATGAGAGCAGCTGAAGAGACAAACAGAATAGTTAACTCTACTATTTATTTGTGGCAAGGTGCATTTAATTTCCCTTGTTACGTATTATACTGAAATGGGAATAGTGCTGTTGAGTCATAATATTACTCAGAGAGGCAGAGAATTGTAGTGGCAAGAGGGCTGACCTTAGCATCATCCAGCGAGGAAGTCTTAGGTTCTAGTTCTGTCTTCTGATATCTATTGGTTGAGTGATTGTGGATGAATCAAATGACTTAAGTTTTTCAGTGCCCCAGTAAACTCTAAGACTATATATTACAGAAGAATTACTTAAGGACATGTAGAGGGAGTTTTCACACCACAAATGAAATCACAATTCTGGAGTACATATCAATATCTATGTATGTATGCATGTTTATGTATAGACACCCACATGCATATACACACGTATCTATTAGACTTTGTTGAACTTTACAGCCTAGATCATGATTCTTCGTAATCCATCCCCACTTTAAGGAGGGTGACATTGTCAGCAGTAGAAGCAGTAGCCAATTCCTTTAGATAAAAGCACCTAAAGTAGTATGAATAATAATGAGCTCTTCTATTTACTTTTAATAATCACAATTTGATGTTTATTCTTTAACTGGTTTTACTAAGACTTCAAAGGTTCGGGAATTTTATTCCTGAAAACTTTTGCCTAATGGTGGAAATCACATGGGGGAAAAATCCCTTTCACTTTCTCTTCAAAACTGAGAGGAAGAGTATAATATGTGATCAGTTATAGTACATATAATTATTACACTGTTTTGCTGAAGGGGAGCACACAAGCACTCTTCCCACAAGCTTTAAGCTTTTTTTTAAATAACCAAGATTAATTTACAAATCACCATTAGAAAGAAGGGTTGCAAACGTGAGGATAATTATCTGACAGAATGATTCTTAAATTACTAAAAAATAATTGGCTAATTTCACACACAAAAGAAATGGATGCATTCTCAGAGCTGTAAGTGCAATAGGTATGTGCTTTATAAGAGCACAAAAGGTTGAGAATGACTGAATGATTATAATTTCCTTGAAATACTTATCCATTCAGAAGGAAGTTCCAGAGGATAGTTCAACATGTGATGGTCTATTGTATAATGTTGGACTGAAGATGGGTTTTAGAGTCTGTTTATCTAAGGAGTTGAGGCTTTCTGAAATCTCTTACAGAATCAATCTGTGGTCTGTGGACCTCCAAGACTGTTTCCTAAAAGAGTGTGTTAAAACACGTATCATGGGAAGACTTACATTGACTGATACAAGTGAAATAAGCAAAACCAGGAGAGCACGACTAAAACCAAACTGAATATTAAATACTAATCTTGGCCCCAGAGAAGAGATAAGGAAATCTTTTCTTTCAGGGGAGTTATGTACATTGTATTCTAAGTTGTGATGGTAGTCATTTTTGTGGGGTGGTCCAGATTTGTTATTTTATTGGTACAAGGAACTTACAGAAAGAAAACTTCATTTGCCAGTGCAGATCAGCTCAGATTAATCAGTCTATCAAAAAGGATTTACTGTTATAAAAGTTATTAGGTGCTAGCCACCCACCTAATTTCTGGGGATACAAAGAAAGGCAAAACCAGTGTCTATTCTTATAAAGTGCATATTCCAAGGATAGAGACAGCATGTGAATAAAAATTCTACATTCAAGATACAGATAGCGTGAATGGAAGACAATCTCAAAGATAAGGGAGAGGGAAAGTCTTTTTCTAGAATTTGCAAATTTGAGCTGAATCTTGAAGCAAGTCAAATAACCCAAGAAACAGAAATGAAGAGGGAGAGAATTCCAGGCCTGGGAAGCAACTAGTGAAAAGACACAGAAATGGGAGATGGAGAATCTTGTTTCAGGACCAGAAAGAAGGCAGGTGTTGTTTGATCATAGAGTTAAATTAGAAGAGTAAAGCATAAGAGGACTGGAAAGGTAAGAAGGGGCCAAGTGAAGGACTTTAAAAGGCAAATCAGTTTTTATATTAATATACTAAGGAGATACTGGAGTGTATTAAGCATGTAAGTGATATGGTCAAACCCTGCTTTAGAGAAGGTCACTTTGGATGCTGAGTGGAGGATGGATTAGATTGGGCATAGACTTGAGGCAGGGAGACTAACGAGACAGTAATTCTGACAGTCCAGCTTTGTGATACTGAGGGCCTGTATTAGGGCAGTGGCTATGTGAATGGGGAGGTGATGACTTCTGAGATATTGTGAAGATTAAATGGTAAGACCTGGTAATAGATTGGATATGTGGGCTTAGTGTGAATGAGGAATTGAGAATGACGCCAAGGAGGTGGGCCTAGATGACTCAGATGACACTACCCTTGACAGTGATAAGGAAATGGAAGAGAAGAAGGTTTGGGGAAAACAAAAAGCCAATGAATTATTTTCAATTTAGAGTTTAAAATGTTGATAGGATATCCAATTTGAGATGTCTAAGAGGGAGCTGGTGATATAAGAATCCAGTTCAATAAAGAGGTTAAGGCTGGATACATAGGTCTGGAAATAATTTGCATAAAGATGGTAATTAAACCCATGGGAATTTATGGGATCACCAAATGAGAAAGTATGGAATAGGTCCCAGGACACAATCTTGAGGAAGACCCATAGTAGATACAACCTGGATGAAGATCCAGCAGAAGAAACTACGAAAAAGCCATTTGATAGTTAAGAGGAGAAACAGCGTCAACTAAGTGTTACCAAAAGGTAGAAGAGAGAGTATAGAGGAGAAGAAAGTGATCAAAAAGTCAAAGGCTGCAGGGAGGTCAAGAAGGATAAAGACTGAGAAAAGGTCATTATAGCCATCAATTAAGCAATCACTGATAACTGAAAAGAGTAGTTTCAGCTGAATGATGAAGTTGAATTCAGACTGCAGAGGATTCATAAGTGTGTGTGAAGACAGGAAGTATAGACCCCAAATATAGATGACTCTCTTAAAGAGTGTAGCCATTGAGAGGAAGCACTGTAGAAAGTAAGAGTAGGGACAGTTAGAGGAAGTCAGGATTTTGAAAGGATGGGGAAGATATGTATATATTTATAGACCTCAGGGAAGCAGTCAGTAGATAGGGAAAGGTAGAGGGGACTATCTGCTGCTGGAAATGGGATGGAATGTGATCCTGGGTATATGTAGAAAAGTTTACCTTGGTAAGATGAAGTACCACCTCCTTATCTGAGACAAGAGTGAGGAGATAGTTTAGGAATATGTCTGAGTGATGTGAGATGAAGAGGAGGGGGGAAGAGGGAGTACTCAGTGTGAAATGTGGGGTAAGGTCGTCAGCTAAAAAGGTTGGGTGAAGGGTGCCATGGGAGGCTGGGGATGTATGCAAAGGCTTGAGATAGAGTGCGGTAAGTGGGAAAGTGAATCCATTTGGGAGGTAAAAAAGGATTGCTTTGCCATGGTAAGGGATCAAATGAGATTATGTAATATAGACTTGTATTATGTCCAGTCATTATGGTTTCTTAATTTTTTCCAGTTCCGTTTAGCAGCACCTGATTAGGAGTAAAAATAGCAGATAGTAGGCAAAGAATAAACCTGGAGTCTGGCAAGATATGATCAGCAAAAGGAGAAAGGAAGAAGGAACTTTAAGGTAGAGGGGAGGATATAGCTGATCTGATTCACTAAGGGGTTCAGTTAGGTAAGCATAAAAGAGTCTAGTTGATACCAGGGGAATGGTGCAAGAACTGAGGGCTGGAGGGATTGGATGGCATAGTGAAGACAAGAATAGGTTTAGTGGTTGTAAGTCAGAGAGGAGAATGGAATGAAAAAGTATCAGATAAAGGAAATGCATGACTGACTGAAGTGGAGCAGAGAATTAGGTCATGGGAAATGAGTAGATTTAGGAACTGGGAAGTATGAGTATTGGAGGAAATGTCAGTATCTTGTTGATGTACCCTAGTATGAGAGCAAGAGTTGATGTAGGAAGGAAGACTGAGCCAGTTACTAAGCTCATTGAGGAAAAAAGAGTATGTTGTAGGGGCCATTCAACAATATCTGTCAGAATCTTGACTGGATGACAAATTTGAATTGAATGAACCTTAAAAGAGGAGAGATTACTGAATGATAGTGGGAGAAGGAGAATATGAGAAAGACAATGTGGAGCAAAGAGTATTTTGACTCCACTGCCATGGTCAGTGACTTAAGGGTATGAATGAAAGTGCAAACAGTATTAGAAAGGAAGGAGCAAAGTCACAGTGAGAGCCATGAGAAAGGGAAAGTTTTGAGATGAAAGCAAGATTGTTAATTTTGGAGCAGACATTTCAGAGAGAACAGTGGAAGAAGTGGTTATAT
This sequence comes from Notamacropus eugenii, assembly GCF_028372415.1. Lineage (NCBI taxonomy): Eukaryota > Metazoa > Chordata > Mammalia > Diprotodontia > Macropodidae > Notamacropus > Notamacropus eugenii. The sequence goes on from NC_092876.1 coordinate 288,392,364, forward strand.
CTGGAATGAGACACAGAGTTAGGGAGAGGGCTTGAGAGAAATGAGAGTAAATGTGGCATACAGAATGGGGCTTATATTATGACAGAATTCAAATACAATCAGAATCGCTGGCATGAGGAGAGTATGAAGAAGTGAGAGTATCCTACTCATTGAAGGATAAGTCCGAAGAGAGAATTAGTGGCTGAATAGAGCCCAGTTGAGGGAAACAGGTGAGCTCCAGCATTGTGGCAGATGATGATTCTGTGTCCTACCAGGATCAAATGCCTTCCTCACAGCAGAAAGTGGCAGGTGAAAATATGGCCTTGGGGAGTCAGGATCACTAAATTCTGAAACTATGTAGAATTGCTTGGGACACTAAGAAAGTAAGTTATTTTCCTAGAATCATACAACTATGATGTTTCAGCTGTGATACTTGAATCTAAATTTTCTTGACCTAAGACTAGTTCTCAATGCACTTTACTATGTTACCTCTCAATCTGTGATACTATTAAAAATATCACATTTAAACTAATAAGTAGTTATAACTAGGAAGATGAAACTCCTCATAACTATATTGTACAATGATTTAAAAATTATTTTCATTTTTTTCTAAAATGATTTGAATCCATCCCAAATGGACCATTATTTTCCTTGTTAACAAGCATGAGGTAGCTTGAGCTCATGGAAAATTAATATTTTCAGCTTAGTCACATTAATATTAAAATATCCAACTATTATTGTTCACTTTACAGTTTCCAAAACAAAGCACTTTTGTTTTTGAAACCAGAATCATCAATTCTTACTACAGAAGTGTAGCCATCTCCCATGAATTTATTATTCCCCAAAGTGTAGGTAAAAATACATCAGTAAATCTTTAGGGAAAATGTTCATTCTCCAAACTATTTGGCATTTCTCAGCTTGGGTGTTCTGCTATTCCAACATGAGCAGAATTCCCCTGGGAATTTATATTGCCTCAGCATGCATGATGTCTAGAACTTAACTCTAAAGTTACTTCAATAAGGGGAAAATCACAGAGGAAAAATACATCTTAAACAATTGAGAATCTTAGGTGTTGGAATATAGTTCTTTTAATGAGACAGAAAGAACTGAATAGAGAAAAATTCTTTCTAATTCCATTTAAAAGGAAGGAAACAGTTTATGAGAAGACTGTATATGAAATTCCTCTCTTGTAAATGGTGGAAAAACCCATTTCTTCACTTTTCTGCTAAGAGAGAATATCTGGTGTCCATTGAAAAGAAGAGATTATACTGACTTTTCAAGGTAAAGACATATATGCCCCTACATTTCCCCCTCTTTCACCATCTAACCTTCACAAGATCAAGAGGTCAAAAGGATTTAGGAGATAATTCTCATTTCACAACTAAGGAAAGAGGCAAAGCTCACTGTGTTTGACTTGACAGAGTAGTGAGCAGGAGTATTTTAATTCAAACCCATTTCTTCTGAATACAAAACCAAATTTCAGTACAACAATGAGGTCTTTCTCCATGTTAAAGCTCAGTATCTTCAATCACTTTTTCCTTTATACTGTACCTGAGAAGAAAGTCCCATTCCTTCTAATCCTTCTACCTATGTTCTCGAGTCCAACTCCTCTCATTTTTAGTTTCATAGGGACTTTGCTCATCAATTACCTTATGTTTTCCCTTCCCCACTCCCATTTCTCTCTTCTTTCTAACCCTTCCACCTTCTCTCTTCCACATTTCCACAATGTGTCTGCTGGATATCTCAGCCTGGAACATTAAGCTCATCATGTCCAAAATCGAACTCATCATCTTCACTATCAGTTTCTCTTCCTGATTTCCTTATTTTTACTTACCTATCCATTATTTCCCCAGTTCTCAGCTTGGCATTGGATTCAAAGACAGAGGATCAAAGCCATAGATATTTCCTGTGTGACCTTGGAAAAATGACTTAAACCTTCTGGACATCAGTTTCTTTATCTTAAAAATGAGAAGACTGGACAAGATGAATTTTGTAGGCTCCTGCAAAACTCTGGAGGTAACAGCATGAAAAAACTCCCTCAAAATTTTGGCAATGTTCATGTATGGGAGCCTGGATCTCCTACCTCATTGTAGCCCCATGAGTCTTTTGTTTTCCCAACTGATGTGATGGGTTTAGTAAGCTGGTTGCTTGAACTGCCAACACTCTGCGATTAGTAAAAGAGCTCAAGGTATATTGACAGCTGTCCACTGAAAAGTAACTCTTTTTTCATTTTAAATAAAGGAGCAGAATGTACATGCTGTGGGAGTAACCATGTTCATGTATCTGATTCATAAAGACTGACTTGGTAATTTTTATTATTCATCTTGAAGAACTTATGACTTTGCAAAGTGACCCCTTTAAGTACACGATAGAGTATATGGGAAATAAAAATTCTCAGAAAAATGTAAAAGGTAAGTATAAAATTTCCTACTGGGGTTAGCATCTCATTTCTCTATGAATCTCTATTTCAAGTTCCAACAACAGTTTTGATCCACACAGTTCAACTTGCAAAGAGTCTTTCTATTAAGCAGATTCAAATAGTCTGGGGTGGAGTTTATTATCTAGCACTAAAACTATTCTTATGAATAGTGTAAGCCAGTTGACTCTAGTCAACTCTCCCTCTCTCTTTAAAAATATATTTAATTATGTATATAATTAGCATGAGTTAAGAGACAGGCCAGGCACCTACCATAAAATTCCCAGTTTGCAAAAAAATAAAAATAAAAAATTACAGCAATAAAAATTACCAAGTCAGTAAGAATTTTAATCTTCTGTAGAAACTTGTATAGAAGGACTTCTTTTATATCAAAACCTACTTTTCTTTTAATTTCAACTTTCCTTGATTTAGCACAGAAAGGGATATTGTTATACCCATATTATTTTTATACCTCTGTTTTTTCCCCAAGGAATGATCCTTTAGATTCCATTTTTCACTTTTTCTGATATCAAGGCAATTTGTCACTATCATACTTTTATGTTCAGCAACCGTTTTTAGTCAAGTGTCTTGCAAGCTCTGTTTCCTTTCTCCCAAGGAGTGTCATAACAGAGTTGACGATGCATCAGAAATAGTTTGACCAAAGGGTGGTATAAAGTCAAGAGTGAAGAAAATATTTACAAAGATATTTGACTGGGAATTTTTTTCAATTACCTATTCAAACAATACTTTAACAGCACAATAGTATGATTACCATGGAGAAAACCATTAGAGCATGCAACTGAAAAATTGTTTCTCCAAACTACAACGTCTTTAGCTGTCGTCCTTTGTGTATGAAGATGATGTTACTGACTAGCTGACAGCTGGGCATGTTGTATGAGTTCCCTTTCACTAGTGGGGATGGATTGTGCCAAGCCATCAATACTGTCTTGACTGGTTATCCTTGTGATCGATGCAAACATTTGTGAGATGCCTGCTCAACATGAAGGTTACTTCCTCTGCTTACGAAAGATATTTTTGTGTAGACTTGGCTTCTGAATGTTCAATATTAGTCTACTATATAATACTAATAATGATAATAACACTTTATTATTATCACAAAAATTATTAGTAGTATCAGGGCTTAAATTTGATTTCATATAGAAATAGTCCCAGTACAGGTTATTCCTTTATACCACTGTTTCTTTATGTTTATTATTTGATGGACATGCATAATGGATAAAAGGGTGGATTTAGTGGATAAAATGATGCTTTTTTAAAAATTGAATAGAAGTATTCATCTCTTAGAGGCTCACTGAAAGCATTTCTGGGACAACTGCAGTAGTAAAAAGGATGAAGGGAATGACAAATACGCACATTTGAAAAAAGCAACAAATAATTCTTTTGAGATCTTTTCATTCCATGTAGATTGGGATGAATATTTGGTATGGTGACATCAATTAAAACAATTGTTCTTCAGTTTACATGGATCAATGTTGTATTCAAATATTTTAGACAAGAGTTTTATATGTGGTGATGCTATGGTTCTAGTAACCTGTTGAATTTTCAAGGACAGTTTAGACTTCATGAGAGAGAATTTGGAGCAATAGGTAGAGGCTAAATATAGATTTAGATTTGATATCAGCATAAACCTTCAATTATCAGAGTCATTCAAAAGTGAATGGGCTATCTCATCTCAAGAAGTAGTAGATTCAGAGGTCTTTGAACAAAGCCTTGATGGTAACTCGTGTAAGTCAAAGATATTCTTGTTCCAGTATGGGTTGAATTAGAAACTCTGAGAGTCCTTCTGATTTTGAGATACTGTGACTGCATTCATTACTCTGAACTCGTAGGTTATCCTCAAAATCTAAATTTACCAGAAGAACCAGTTTTTTTTTCATCTGACTTTGGAAATCCATCAGTGTTGGACTGTCCCGGGGTGGGAATGCTAAGAGTGCTATACTTTCACAGTTCTGCAACTTACAATGTTAGTTGCTGACAGGATCCTGAATAGTTAAATGATTCTTCCTGGATTACATGACCACTGTGTGTAAAAAGTAGAACTTAAACCATGATCATCTTGATACCAAGGCCAACTCTGTATTTACTGCGCACACTGTCTTCCCACAGAGAATACAGACCCTGAATTATATGGGGTGGTACTAAGCTAGCTTTCCCAGATATCAGCTTGACAAAAGCATTAAAATTTGCCCCAAATCAGTTAAGTAGTATGGTGGATAGAGCACTGGGCTTGTAGTCAGAAAGACCTAAGTTAAAATCTGGTCTTAGATGCTTAATAGCTGGGTAATCTTGGGCAAATTACCCTCCACCTGCCTCAGTTTTCTCAACTGTAAAATGGGGATAATAATGTCTTCTACCTCTCAGGGTTTTTGTGAGGATCAAATTAAATAATATTTATAAAGCAATTAGATTATCATAGCGGCTGACACATAGGTGCTTAATAAATGCTTATTTCCTTCCTTCCTAAAATATCAATTATTTCCTTAATCTATTTTAAAAAACATAATGCTTCAATAGATGTGTGATCTCATCAAAGTAAGAGTTCCTTCTGATGCAGGAGATCTGAATCTATCTATTCATGCTTTCTTTTCTGTGATTCTTATTTATGTGTCTCCATGGATCACTCACAACATCCTGGATGTGTGAGAGACGGAGGGCCTAGGCTTTTCTGTATTTTGTGGGTATTATGGCAGCATTTGAGCTGCCCACATGTTCATTCCTCACTATTGCTACATGATCAGTCTACCTTTTTTCTAATCATATGTTTTGCTCATTGACATCTCTTATTCCACTTCTTGCATGCAAACCTTTGCTAGAAATGTCACAGATTACATATAACCCCTCAGTCTGCCTATAGCTCTCTGAGTCACTTGTAACTTTGATTCTTCTAAAAGAGCTGTGTTTCAAGTCCTGGTATCATTAGAAGCATTCCTGTGACAAAAAGAAGATGTTTTGCATTGAGGAACAACTTGAGATGGTTAGAAATTCTGCAGTTTCCCACATATAATCCAAATCCACTGTCTTCCCCCTGTTAATTTTTGGCGGGATTCATCTTTCACTTACAGTCTTATACCAGACATATGTACTGGTAAACTAATTCAATGTACTATGCATCTAATAAGAATGATAATAGCTAATATTTCCATAGAGTTGCAAGGTTTGCAAAGTACTTTACAAATATCTCATTTTATTCTCAAAACAACCCTGAGAGGTATGTGCTATTTTCCCCATTTTTCATATGAGGAAATTGAGGCAGAGGGAAGTTAAGTTGGATCACATAGTGATCTGACCTCTGTTCTTTCTTACTCCAGGTCTAACGCTCTTATCTACTGTGCCAGTTAGGTGGATATCCATTTGGTTTTTCTAGTGTGAACTATTAGATAAACTTTGTTAGCATTTACTTGTCTTGTTGAAGATACTATATCATGGTCTGGGACCCAAAGCAATCAATCAATCCGTATTATCCACTAACAGGGCTTCTGCAGTACTTCATTCATAGGGAATTCTTTTTGCACTCTTTGTTTGAAACCCTAGATCAGAGTGACAAATGTCAGTGAATATGTTATCTTTCTGCTCTTTTTTTGTAACTGAAATTAATAACATGAGGTTTTGATTCTTTTAAACAAATTATTTATGTAAATGCTTTTATCAAGTAATCTCATATGGTCTTAACACATGCGTGAAAAACTCTTTTTGGGAAGAATGACTTTAGGGCTGTATTGTTTTCTTCCAAGTCAAATGCTATTATTATTAGAGTTTTTGTCTAGTCTTTTAACATCTTTGGGCCTCAGTTTCTTCATCTGTAAAGTTAGAGGGTGAGACTAGATACCTTTTGTGGTCCTACCTTGCAAAAGGATTTAACACTGTTCCGATTTTAATCTTAGTCCGATTTTCATCATGAGTGTTATTTCAGTTTTTTAAAAATATCACATTAAAGACTGAGCTGTTCTTGGATGTCACTTGAAACCATTATAAAATTCATATCACTTTGTATTCGATTATATCTTTGTATTTTTTCTAGTTGTTTTGATATCCTCTTCCTGGATATAGCTTTTTTTCCTAAAGTAGTTAACTTCAAGATTTCAAAATTAAATATTTATATGTAACCAACAAAAGAAATTCATGGAGTTAGCATCCTGTTATTATTCTAATTTATTAGTAATTTGCCCAACTTACATGAAAGGACTTGGTTTCAATATAGAGTACTCCTTCCACCAATAAAGATGAAAAACCCATCATGCTGGAGTTGTTTCCATGATTAAGAAAAATATCTTCATATAATTACACACTTAAAATCTTTCATTTTTGCTACTTATAAGCTTACCTCCTTTTTTGGTCATACATGTCCTTGAAAATGTCTTTCAAATATCACATTTGGTAATATATCCAAAGTATTTCTAATCATGCATTGTGAGTTACTTGTCATTTTTATTCTTTTGAGATGTTGCTATTTCATGATTCACAGTCATACATTATTATCAGGGTAATATTAGCATTAAAGACATGGAACTTTGTAGCACTTAGAAGTTTGGGGTCATCAGGCAGTTTCCCAAATTAGTTGCAAAACTACCTCCTTCTCAATTCTGGGTCCAACCTGTTGTCCATCTGTACCATCTGTCCACAATATTTACATTGGTGACTAAATTGATGGAGTTATCAGGACTTTATATTGTAATTTGGATAATGTGTGGCAAGTTTTTTGAGGGTAGGGACTGTCTCACTTTTATATTTGTATCCTCAGTCTTCAGCATAAAGCACTCACTTAATCAGTGCTATTTGCTTGATTGATTTCACTTTTCCAGTGTGGATGGTTGGAATGACCCTGATTGCATTACTATGAATTTCACTGAAAATTCATAGAGGTGTCAGGCTCAGTGAAATTAGTAATATTCTAACCAGTCTTCAGTTATCCTCTGCCACAATGTTTTGTAAATGAGTTTGTACTAGAAACTAGTGTTTCTCTAAGCTGCTGTAGCTATCTTCTGACATAAAGAGGCATAAAAGACTTATTACAGTATAGGTAAAGAAGGAAGGGTGCGAGGATTGTTTGAACCTTACTTTCATCAGATTTGGCTAAAAAGGGAATAACACAATCACTCAGTTGGGTAAAGAAATCTATCTTACCTATAGGGAAGTGGTAGGGGGAAGGGAAAGAAAAAGGATGGGCTAATAGAAGGGAGGGCAGGTTGAGGGAGGCAGTGATCAGAAGCAAAACACCGGTGAGGAGGGACAGGGTGAAAGGAAAGAGAGAAAAGTATAAATGGGGGAAAATAGGATGGGGGGAACATATTGTTATATGTTTATTAGTCATGTTTGACTAATCATAACTGTGAATGTGAATTGAATGAACTTTCCCATAAAACAGAAGCAGATAGCAAAGTGAATTAAAAACCAGAATCCTACAATATGTTGTTTACAAGGAACAAATTTAAAGCAGAAACACACACAGAGTAAAGGTAAAAGGCTGGAGCAGAATCTATTATACTTTAGTTGAAGTAGAAAAAAAAAAGTAGAGGTAACAATCCTTATCTCAGACAAAGCAAAAGCAAAAATAATTCTACTTAAAAGAGACAAGGAAATTACATCTTACTAAAATATACCATAGGCAATAAAGTAATATCAATACTGAACGTATATGCATCAAGTGGCGTAACATCCAAATTCTTAATAAACAAGCTAAGTGAGTTACAGGAAAAAAAAAAAAACAGGCAGCAAAACTATACAAGTTGGGGACCTCAGCCTCTCCCTATCAGAGCTAGATAAATATACCATGAAATAAACAAGAAAGAAGTTAAGGGGGTACATAGAATTTTAGAAAAGTTAGACATGATAGACCACTGGAGAAAACTGAATGGGGACACAAAGGAATATACTTTTCTCTCAGTGGTACATGGTACTTACACAAAAACTGATCATATATCAGCTCATAAAAACTTCACTATCCAAGCAAAAAAGTAGAATTATTAAATTAATTTAATTATTAAATTAAATTAATGCTTTTCAGATCACAATGCAAAAAAATTACATCTAATAAAGAGCCATGGAAAGAGAGATCAAAAATTAATTGGAAACTAAATAATCTAATCTTAAAGAGTGGGTCAAACAACAAATCATAGAAACAATTATTTCATCAAAGAGAATGATAAAAATGAGACAACATACCAAAATGTATGGAATAAAGCCAAAGCAGTACTTAGTGGAAATTTTATATCTCTAAATGCTTACATGAATAAAATAGCTAAAGAGCAGATCAATGGATTGGGCATACAATCAAAAAAGTTAGAAAACGAACAAATTAAAAATATCCAAATATACACCAAATTAGAAATTCTAAAACTCAAAGGAGAGATTAATAAAATTTAAAGTAAGGAAACTATTGAATTAATAAATGATTGAGGTAGTTCTGTGAAAATAATAATAAAATAAAAAATGTTTTGGTTAATTTTATTAAAAAAAGAAAACAGTGCATTTAATACCAAGGAAGAGGAAATGAAAGCAATAAATAGGAACTATTTTGCCCAACTATATGCCAATAAATCTTGCAATTTAAGTGAAGTGGATGAATATTTACAGATTAAAAGAAAAGGAAGTAAAATACTTAAATGACCCCATTTCAGAAAAAGAAATTGAACAAGCCATCAATGAATTCTGTAAGAAAAAAATCCCCAGCACCAGATGGATTTACAATTGAATTCCACCAAAATTTTAAAAAACAATTAATTCTAACACTATATAAACTATTTGGAAAAAATATGTGGAGTCCTACCTAATTCCTTTTATGACACAAATATTGTGCTGGTAACTAAACCAGAAAGAGTTAAAATAGAGAAAGAAAATTATAAACCAATTTCTTTAATACATATTGAGCAAAAATTTCAAATAAAACATTAGTAAAGAGATTATAGCAATTTATCATGAGGATAATACACTAGGACCAGTTGGGATTTATACCAGGAACATAGGGCTGGTTTAGCAGTAGGAAAACTAACAATATAATTGACCATCTCAATAACAAAACCAACAGAAATCATATGATTATCTCAATAGATACAGAAAAATCTTTTGTCAAAATACAGCACCCATTCCTATTAAAAACACTATAAATAGGTGGAGTTTTCTTTAAGATGATAAGTAGTATTTATCTAAAACCATCAACAAGCATTATCTATAATGGGAATAAGTTAGAAGCCTTCCCAATATGACCAGAAGTGAAATAAGGATGCTCATTATCACCACTATTATTCAATATTGTACTATAAATGTTATCTTTAGCAATAAGAAAAGGAAAAGAAATTGAAGGAATTAGAGTAGGCAATGAGGAGACAAAACTATCACTCTTTGCAGGTGATATGGTGGTATTCTTAGAGAATCAACTGAAAAACTAACTGAAATAATGAACAACTTTAGCAAAGTTGCAAGATATCAAATAAACCCACATAAATCACCAACATTTGTATATATTACCAACCAAGTTCATCAAGAAGAGAGAGCAGGAGAAATTCCATTTAAAATAACTGTAAACAATATACAACACTTGGGAGTTTACTTGCCAAGACAAAACCAGGAACTATATGAGCACAATTACAAAGCACTTTTCACATAAATAAATTCAGATCTAAACAATTATGAAAAGATAAATTTCTCATGGGTTGGCTGAGTTAATGTAATAAAAATGACAATTCTACTTACTTTACTTATTCAGTTCTATGTCAAAGTACCAAAAATTGTTTTATAAAGCTAGAAAAAATAATAACAAAATTCATTTGGAAGAGCAAAAGGTCAAGAATATAAAGGAAATTAATGAAAAAAATGCAAAGGAAGGTGACCTAGCACTACCAAATCTAAAAGTATATTATAAAACAACAATCATCAAAACTATTTGGTCCCGGCTAAGAGACAGAATGGTGGATCAGTAGACTAGTTTAGGTACACAAGACATATCAGTAAATGCTATGGCAATCCACTGTACATATAACCAAAAGACTCTGGCTTCTGAGATAAGAACTCAGTATTTGAGAAAAGTTGCTGGGAAAACTATAAAACAGTGCAGCAGAAACTGCGTAGACCAATATCTCACACCATATACCAAGATAAGGTCAAAATGGGTACTTGATTTAGACATAAAGGCTGATACTGTAAGCAAATTAGGAGAGCAAGGAATACTTTACCTGTCTGATCTATAGAGAAGGGAAGAATTTATTACCAAACATGAGATGGAGAACACTATGAAATGTAAAATGGATAATTGTGGCTGCATTAAATTAAAAAAGGTTTTGCACAAACAAAACCAATGCAACAAAAGTTAGGAGGAAAGCAGAAAGATGGGAAACAATTTTTGCAGCAAGTGTTTCTGATAAAGGCCTCATTGCTTAAATATATAGAAAACTGAGTCAAATTTATAAGAATACAAGTCATTCCCCAATTGATAAATGATCAAAAGATATAAACAGGCAATTTTCAGAAGAGGAAATTAAAGTCATATGCAAAAATTGTCTAAATTACCATTGATTAGAGAAATGAAAATTAAAACAACTCTGAGGTACCACTTCATATCTACCAGATTGACTAATATTATAGAATAAGAAAATGATGAATGTTGGAGAAATTGTGGGAAATTCAGGACACTAATGCATTGTTGGTGGAGTTGTGAACTGATCCAACCATTCTGAAGAGCAAACAAAGGGCAATCAAACTATCCATATTCTTTGATCCAGCAAAACCACTACTAGGTCTGTATCCCAAAGAAACCATGAAAAAGGAAAAATGATCCACATATACAAAAATATCTATAGCAGCTCTTTTTGTGGTAGCAAAGAATTCAAAATTGAGGGGATATCTGTCATTTGGGGAATGGCTGAGCAAGTTGTGGCATATGAATGTAATGGAACACTATTATAACATAAGAAATAAGGAACAGGTGGATTTCAGAAAAACCTGGAAAGACTTACATGAACTGACACTAAGTAAAGTGAGCAGAACCAGGAGAACATTGTATATAGTACAACATTGTGATGATCAGCTATGATCAACTTAGCTCTTCTCAGCAACATAATAATCCAAGACAATTCCAAAAGACTCATGATTGAAAATATTATCCACATTCAGAGAAAGAACTATGAAGTCTGAATGCAGATGAAAGTGTACTATTTTCTCTTTTTGTTTTTTGTGGCTTCTCCCTTCTGTTGTGTCTCTTCTTGTACAACATGAGTAATGTGGAAATATGTTTACATAATGGCACATACATAACCTATATCAGATTACTTCCATTTTGGGGAGGCAAGGAAGAAGTAAGGGGGGAGAAAAAAGTTGGAAAACAGAAAAATAATATATCTATTTTCTGGATTGATTGGCCACTTTTCTTGGCTCTTTCAAACTCCTTCCTGGGAGGGGTGGGGGTGACTGTTTTCCAGCACAACTCCTCTAACCTATGTCTTTAGTCTGAGTTAAATTATTTAACTTTGGTCCATTTCCTCTTTTTGGTGGGGCCAGGGTTCTACTGTTTATTTGAATGCATTGGGTTGGAATATCTAAAATATTTTTTTCATTTTTAAAGTTTCTAATATGATATTTACTTTGACTACTACTTTAACAAAACATACTCTGTAACCAGTGTGCTCAAGTGTGGTCAGTTACACATTTTATATTATCAGGCAGTGTGGTGTAATGAACAGAGCTTACTTTTGTGTCAGAAAAACCTGGGTTCAAGTTCTGCCTTTTACATACATTGGTTATGTGACACTGGAAAACTGACTTGACCCCTCAGTGCTTTAGATAACTTTGCAACACTAGAAATTGTAGAAAAGATGCAAACTTTCATTGGTAGATAGAGTTGCCTCCTCTAAAAACTCCTTGTATCAATGTAGTCAAAAGCATATTCTCTAATGCTATGACATTTAAAAATAACATCTACATCTAGTACCTTCTTATTCTCTCCTTGAAGAAAGGAATAATGATTCACCAGTATATGTATAAGTTTTTGCTCTCTTTCATAAATCAAAGCAGTTTTTATCAACAAAGAAGCAGCATGACATTGTAGAACGAAAGATGGACTTGGATTCAGTAAGACCTGGATATGAGACCCACCTTAGACAGTCACTAGCTGTGAAACTTTGGCAAAAAAATCACCTAACCTTTTGAAGTCTCAGTTTCCTCATTTGTAAAATGGGGATAAAATAGTCCCAGTCTCACAGAATTTTTATGTAGAAGAAATGTCATAATACATGTGAAGCAATTTCTAAACTTAAAACACTACATAAAGGTGAACTTTTTTTCCATTTGTTCTGCAGGTTTTTTTTATTTCTTCTCATTTATCATTGGTTGTTCAACAAAGCCCATACCTCAAGAGTAATGAATTGAAATAATGTTTGTAGGTGGTCTAAAACTGTATGATATAATTCCTTTTGCCCTATTTTGCCATAACAAATGCTTTTCGTTACAAAGAATTCATTGCATGGGAGATTCATTTAAAATGATTGTCCATTTCTTGGATTACTATGGCCTCCAATGATGACAGTTTATCACTGGCTATCCAGACTTCTGATGTCAAGATTCTCTGTCCTCGGCCAAGACCAGCCCTCAATGGAGGGACACAGGTGGTCCCCTGGTCTGTGTTTCACTCTTTTTAAATCTGGTAGAACCTGCCTGAGTTTAATCTTATAGTCTTTGAAAACCTAAGGTCACTTCCTTACCACTGTGAACTATTGGAGTTGGCCTTTTATGGAGAGTTTAACCTATGAGGCGGCTCAAACTGAAGGAAACTTTGGGGATTCAGCCGGTAGAAATGACAAAAGGGAAAGTTGTTTGTATGTTGTCTCCTCTGTTACAATGTAAACTCCCTGCGGGCAAGAATCATCTTTTTTGCTTCTCTTCAAGTTCTTAGTGTTTAGCAATGCCTAATAAATCCTTGCTGCTGTTGCTGAAGATGACAATGGAGGTATTCTAGACCACTAAATAGAGAAATGTGTTCTGGGTGTGTGTGGAGGAAGATAAAACAACTTGTTCTCTTACTGCACCTATGTAACAAGTGAGAAGAATTGCACATGGGCACAAAAATATCTTAAGAAACCTCAAAACCCAATGTATGAGCAACTGCAAATTGGTACCTTGCAAACTGTCCAAAACGGATGAGCAAAATCCTCTGCTGTGCAGAGGCTTACTCAGAACTTGGTGGGCTGATCACTTCCTCTTGCGGGTAAGTTTAGAGCTTACGTTTTAAAAGAGAGAAAATAAATTCCACTTTTCCCTGCAGGTAGATAGCATAAAAGAGGAAACCAACATTACGCCTTTCTTCATCCCCTTCTCATTTACCATTCACCAAACAGCTGGACTCTTTTCTGAGTTCTGATAACAGTTGGGATTTGAAAGAAGGCAGAGGAGAAATGTGGAAAATAATCTATGTTGGAGAGTGCCTCATGTGAGAGAGACTAAGAGAAGTCACAAGAAAAAAACGCTGAGGGGAAGAAATGGAAATGGGCAGTGCTAGCACACTGCATCAGGCTGAAAGGATTTGGGAATGGAATGGGGAGGCTATGGACAGCAGGGAAATGAAATCAAATCATTCTTGGACTGGAAGACATCTTCATGCTGCACAATACTTAAGCCATTTCAAATAAATAGTTATGTATTCCAGGTTTTAAAGAAGGAGAGATATCTGGGAATATTCAATAGGCCTCTTTAGAAATCTATTTAATTATGTTTACTTTTAGGAAGTTCTTCTTAATTTCTACCCTAAATCAGCCTTGCCGAAATTTAAGCCCATTTCATTTAGTTATCTTCTGTGAGAATGAGAACAGCTGGTCAGTGCTTCAGACATTTGGAGCCAGATATTAAGTCACCCTTCAGTCATCTTTTCTTTCAACTAAATCATCCCAGTGATTTGTCCTGCCTTTCTCTTAACCCTCTCTAGGTTGCTTTTGTCCTTCAAAAACTGTGAAGGCAAAAACTGGATAGGAAACTGTTTTCCTATCCCTTGCCTTGGGCCTTGTAGACCTGTCTGGCCCTCAAGAATGAAAGGAAGGAGTGGCCAGTGTAGCTCAGCATTCTACCTCTTGTAACATCTCCGCTACCCTGGAAATACCTGGCCTCACTGCATAGTCAGTGAGATTGTATCACCTATCATAAAAATGCTATAACTGTGGGGTTTTTTTTCTGTGTTGCTCCCATTTAGAGTATGAATAATGGCTTTAGTACAAATCAATTCCAAGGAATTAAGTCCTCTCAGTGAAAGGGTTAAATCCCCAGGAAATGACCTGTAGGTGACCCAATTGCTGTGGCATTGAGGAAGGAATTTCAGATCAATGGTTGAAATACTTGGATTCTGAAATATAAAACAATCTCTCTCTCTCTCTTTCTCTCTCTCCCTCTCCCTTTTGTTACCCCAATGGGTATTATCAGATACAGGATCACTATGACATTAGCAGGTTATCATAATAATGCTCCTTTTCAGTCCAAAAAGAAACTATTTTAAAAAGTAAGTGCCTTCTGTTCTTCAAAATGTTTAACAATCTTTCTAACTTCACAAGTAGCCATTAACTTCTTATGCATGAAAAAGCATTCCCTTACCTAGGCCAAAGCTTTCTAGCTCTGTCTTCTCGTGTCATTTCACTTTCTACTTTTTTAACTTTAGTACTAACAGAACTTAAAACCTTGAGGTCAAAAGAATGTCTCCACCTTCTATATTGTGTAGATGAAGGTAGAAGGGGAAGGTAAGAAAAGAATCTTGTGTTCTTACGAGACATAGCTATGGTCATTATAGTATCCTTCTAATAGAAATGGCCTCTTCCTCTCTATTAGAAGCTGGGAGCTATGGATTAGGACTGAGACAAAGATCTGTGGAGCCTCACCCTGAATACATGTGCCTGGGGCTCTGGGCACTATGATGCTGTAATCATACACATCTAGTTCAGGATGTTGAATTAACTGAAATTGGATGATGAATCCAAGAGAGGCAAGCCATCTCCCTTCTGTCATAGGGTACTGTTGTGCTTAGTAATTAAGGACTTGACAAGGCCAAATATCAAATGAAAGTATTACCCTTCTTCTAGTTAACCAGGCCTATAATTTTAGAACCATCCTCAGCTCCTTCTCTTTTATGCTTCGTATCTCCTCGGTCCTAAAGTCTCCTTGATTCTACCTCTGCATCATCAATTTTAATCTGTCCTCTTCTCTCCACTCAAATGGCCACCACTCTAGCTCAGGCCCTCATCCCATCCCATTGGGACTATTGCCACATAACTTCTTCACTGTGATCCTGGCCTAGACTCTTCCAGCTCCAATCCATGTTCCACATTGCTAATGGGCAGAAATTCCTAGAGCACATTCCTTAACATGCAACTCCTTTAGGATTAAAATGCATACCCCCTCAGTCTTACTTTTAAAGTCTTTGTCAATCTGGTTCTGGCTGATTGTATATTAATCCTTGCAGTCTACATTCTAGCCATTATGAGCTATTCCTCGTACATGGGCATTCATTTTCTTTATCTGTGCCTTTGTCTAAGCTGTCAACCACAGTTGGATCATAACTAACACCTTATTCTGGTGTACATGTTGTTTCTCCCCATTAAAATTTAAGCTCCTTGAGGACAGGAGTTAATTTATTTCTGTCTTTGTACTGCTGAGTTACCAGTATAAGTCTGGCAAGTAGTAGGCATTTCATAAGTGCTTATTGAACAAATGAATAGAAATGGAATGAGGATGGGCATTTTTTTTCTTAGTTTCACCATGCTCAAGCAAAAAGCTATGGGAATTTGACTTCAGAGTTAGACCTAGAATATGCATATTAAGAAACATCTGCCTGCTGGCTAATAGACTTAGATTATTACTGTTAGTGTATATTTCGCCACCAGTTCACCTGACTAGTAGGCCCTTCTTGGTCATTGGTAGGTGAGGACTATTTCTATTTGTTTCTGTTTCTCTCTATCTTTCCTTCCTCACAGACTGGCTCTTTCAACTGAACTTCCCTGTAGGTGGCAGCTTCCATAGCCAATGGCAATCAGTTACCACAGAATGCTGTCCACATCAACCCTGACCTCTACCAACTCTAGCCATACACCTTGTTGGCCAAAACAATCAGGCATATACATGAGTGGAGGGGTGCTACAGAGTGGTGCTTTTCTTATGTCAAGCCAAAGGTTGTGTGGTTTCACATCTGACTATGACCATCTCTTTCCTCCAGTTGGAAAGGTGGGGAGTGAATGGATTAAATAATCCAATTTGAAGATACACTAAGAGAAGGTTAAATGGTATTTGTCACAGTAAATCAGAACACAGATACAATCAGGGTTGGTATTTTTTTTTTTACCCAAAGATGTTGCAAGTTGAGTGGCTCCCTTGAGTTTATCCTGGCAGACAGTAATCAAGCCCCACTGCACATTTGTCCCTTTTTTGCCCATCTTCCATCACTTCACTCTGCTGGTCCAATTTCTTTTTGGAACATCTGACCCAGAGACAAACTGAAATGTTGAGGTATATTCTAGTTTTTGTGTAAAGCCAGAGATTTGTAGGTCTTTGGTGTGCATGTTTTTAAAAAAACTATGAAAACATGGGAACCGTAAAACCTGACTCTTCATTACTCTCCCCATTACATGGGAGTGGTTGAAATAAAAAGCCAGGAAATGGGAAAAGAATGTTGCCCTCACCCTGAAAACCCATTGGTGATCATTGTTCCTGCCCTTAAAGAAGAGAAAGAAAGAAAATTCTGTAATTGTAAACAGCAAGAGGAGAGAGACCTTGAGAGAATCACCTCTGCTTTATTCCCCTTGACATCCAGGACCTTACATGAATATGAAGATTTTTGCGAAATGAAAACTGAATGAAAGAGCATGTTGACAAGTCTGCTGTCCAATGTGGGCTCACCAAATTCCCATTCCCATTAATAGGAGCTCTGCACAGACAGTCATCAAAGACCAGACCTCCTAAGTCGAGCTTTTTTTTTCTTGGAGATTTTTCTCGATTGGACTTTAATTAAGCTCCTGCTAGGCTTGCAAGCTTTTTTCCCCCTTAAAAAAAATGAGCCTGCTTGCCAGGCAACTTTTTCCAAGCTGTCACAATTCTCATAAGTGTACCCTAAGATATTAAATTTAGAGATGTGTTGGTTGCTTGCTTCTCAGAGCATCCATGGGAGAAGTTTCCTTACATTCAGAAATAATATACAATATTACTTTAAAAAGTGGTTCTTTCTAAAAAAGGAAAAAATAACCCATAATGACTGGGAAAAAAAAAGCTTAGAATGTTAATCCATATGATACCCATTGGACAGAAAGAGATGTAACTTCTCTGTGACATGTCACCGATTTAATACATGAGAAGAAACCTTTGTCATTAAAAAATAGAATATTCATGTTGTCTGCAGGTCAGTCATAGCTGGCTAGTTACCAGTGTTGGTGGGGAAGCGTAAGAAAAGGAGTGGAGAATGTGCTGCCTCAGTTGGTAATTTGGCAAACCTTTAATGAAATGTCACAAGTAACTAACCTGGACAAAATGCACACATTTTTAAAGAGCCTTTTGTACTCATTGGAATCCTGAAAACAGACTAGATAGAGGCTAGGAATATAAAGGGTGACTCATTTAAAATCAGTCGTCATGGAAAGCTGTTTGTTTTCATTTCATAAGGCCTGTTTTAAATAAGTGGGCCAATCTAGACTGGATACATTTCTGTTTAAACTTAGACAGTAATGCAAAGCCTGAAATAAAAAGCAATCAAACACCACAACAATTGAAATGGAAGGTAGAGAGCGCTGGGAAGGTGTCTGCTCTTTGATTATTACAACTACTACTATTATTATTTTTTAAACAGACAGGCTATTTCGCTAACTGCTCCTGAATGTGAGGTACTTACTTATTGCCTCCACAAACTGTTCAAAGAAGCAGTATGGGAACAGCGGCTCAGGCAGCTCCCGGAAAAACATCTTCAGTGCTCCGGTGACAACGTGGATGTCCTCCCACTGGCTGTCGTCCAAATTCAGCTTCTCTTCTGGGAAAACACGAGGAGAAATGGAACAACTGGTTTTAATGAAACAATTACAAGACACTAATTATTATGTTAATGTTTGCCTACTATCATCAGCAACCGTTAACAGCCTTCTGCACCTAGAGGTTTGGTGCTGTGCATGTTTTTTTTCCTTTCCGTAGGAAGGGAACATTTTCAATGGAATACCATCTGTAGGAATGCAGCTAACAAAAAAACAAGAGACACAAAGAGACAGTGCCATTGACACAGTATGTCAGTTACATTTATTCCCATAATGCATCAGTATGAAAATTAGCATCACAGCTCAACATGATTCAAAGCTATTTGGTTTTGAGGCCGAGGGGCTAAGAGTTGCCAATGAAGGCCGGCTCAAGGGACCGGCCTGAAGGCCTTGCTGAGCCAACAGGAGACATATGCTAAACATGGCAATAGAAAATGAGTTATTGCTTTACATGTGTTAGCCTTGCTATGTACAAGGGAATAATGGGTAACACTTTTCTCCTTTTTTTTGCCTGAATGTAATGTCAGCAAGGAATAGAATACTGTGAGAGAAAGGACATTAATTCCTTCTTACTGCTTCAAAAATATTTTGTTTAGTTTTCATCTCAGGGAAGAAGATTTGCCCAGCAATAATATTAGACAGACCCCTGTTGGCCTACGCAGGCTATGCAAAGCTGTCAAAAATTATAACAGTGAAGACAAACCACAAGCGCTTACAAACTCTTCTCAGAAACGACAAAATGTTTGTTTGTGAAGCTCATCGAGAAATTTAAATATTAAAGAAACAAAATGCCAAAATGAAGATTTTGATAGAAATAAAGCTATGCTGGGGAGTTCTCATTTTCTTCCTTTCCCTCCTTATTATGAAGGTGAAGAAGGGTTCTCACCCAAGGAGATCTGTGGGAATTCACAGGAGCTGATGCCACTGATTTATGATGATGAGGAACCAGGCATCGAGGTGATACTGCTGCTCAAAAACCATCGCATTTCTCCTTCTGCAATTTTGTGTATAGCAAACCTAAAGGTAACTATTTCATGAAGCCCAATGTTCACTTAGAACAGGGTAACCTGGACACGTACCTACCACATCTCAGAGGAACTCGGATTATTATTATTAAAGAAGAGATTACTTTAACTCACACTCATCTGATTCTGGTATTACCTTCTGACATCAGCTTTATGATTGCATTTAGCTGTAATGCTTTGAATGAAATAAAAGGACACCATCAGTGTGAGCATTCTAATAGATTCTCTTTGTGTATGAATGTTTTTTTGGTGGGGAGGAGTTAGGGGACAGGCTGAGACTCAAATCAAGATTGTGTTTCTTTTCAAACATGAGTGTAAGCTATCTTAAAGTAGTTTTCAAATGAAACATATATATATATACATATATATATACCGATGTATGTATATGTATATGTATGTGTGTATATTTATGTATATATATACATATACATATATAATATAAATCATCCATGTCATTGATAGAAAGTTACAATCTCTGTCTAACAGGATGTAGCACAGAGAGGAAACAAAGGTGAATCTATTTTGCTGAGGTTACCCCCTTCACTTTTTTTCTTACCTTTCTGACAAAGCAATGATTTTGTCCATAACTAAATAAGCAGAGGAGACCTTCTTTCCACCCTGTGATCATTTTTGATTGATCGCATTTCAACAATTAGTCTTTTATTTGGCTCCACACTATTGAAATAGATCGACAGCATCTTAGCAGGCCAGCTTTACACAGTCAACTGTTAACAATGGCATCAAAAAGAGAGACCTGATGGGGTTTACTGTCACTTTAAAGAACGGGGTTTTCACATTGTTGAAATCTGTCAGATATTTTGAAATGTCCCTCTCACTATGGTGCCACACCCCCTGCGTGCCCTTATAATAAAATTGGTTTTACTCCTGATTAAATCATTTTCTCCCTACCCACTACCATACTTCTCATAATGGACCTGTGTGCTCTACAGCTGGTGTTCTTCCCATGGTACCAATTCTTACTTTATCTTTTAAGCACTTTGCTGCTAAGATCTCATGCAGAGTGCTTATGTTTTGTTAAGAGCTTCATTCTTAGAGAAATAGCTTAACACATGTTCTAAAAATGTTGTACAACTTATTGCTTAAAACACATTTAGAAAATGTATAAGTACTGTAGCTTTGGCACCGAACTTTAAGTGGAAACCTTAAACACACACAGACACACACACACATGCACACACACACATACACACACACACACACACACACACACACACACACACACACACCTCTGTCTCTACCACACGTTTGTCTGAAATATCTTAAGCAAAATGCCTCTTCTCTAGATTTCTCTTGAGTCTCATTTGCTCAGATTTTTGTAGTCCAGAGAATGCCAAAGAAATGTTAGGAAGGTATCTTTTTAAAAGAAAGAGGTGTCATTCCACCCTAATCACAAACCAATTTTTTAAAATGGTCATTAGGATGGAAAAATTTCAAGCAAAAAAAAAAATTAAGAAAAACTGCATGCATACAAAATCAATTCAAGAATATCATAATGTAGAAACAAATCTTTTCTATAAGCAAAATAAATATCATCAACCCTGGGAAACATTTTACCCTCACCACTATCAGTGCCACATGGTGTCATTATAAGAACTTGTCTATGAACTTTATTGACTCCTGGGAGACATATGTAACTTTCTGTTACTGGCTGAAATATTATGCCATCTTCATTAAAGGGATCCAAGAAACCCAGTGGAAAGAGTGCTAGATCTGTAATCAGAGGACTTAGGTTCAAATTCTGGTTTTAATGCTTACTCGATTAATCCCGGGCAAATTATTTAATCTTTCTGGCCTTGGTTTCCTTATTTGTAAACTATTCCTTTCAACTCTAAACCTTTGAATCAATGAACTACATGAAGTACCTTACATTAAAAATTTCATGCGAATTACATGGATTCTAAGAATTACATAGACTCATACCTTTCTATGTAGATTTATAGATACATGTTTGTACACGCACATGTGCACGTATATATACACCTGTATAATTCATACCATATTCATTCATCATTCCAGTGACATTCTATTACTCCAGTGGTTAAGCTTATATGGTGCTGATTTTTTAATGACTTATTAATGTACATGACTACATTCACTTCTCTATGTAGGATTTGATCCTGAAAAAATCTCCTATACTATTTTGTTTTAGGGGACAGTTTACCTGTGATTTCAAAGGTGAGGCCCCTTATTCACCATTAGGAGTACACCGTAACTAGTGAGCTAACTGGCCATGTTTATCAGACTCACCATGGACCATAATGTGTTTACCTTTATATTTGTGACATGCAAAGGATCAGAGTTTTGGAATTGCAAGGAAGTGTTGTAATCACCTAGTCCAATCTGCTCATGAGGAACCTGAGACCCCCAAATGAGGCCCTAAACTGAGATAAAAATGATAATAATAATTAGTATTTATATAGTATTTATTATGTTTCAGAGACTATGTTATAAGTTCTTTACAAATATTGTCATAGCAACTCTGTGGGGGTAGGTATTATTATTAGACCCATTTTACAATTGAGGAAACTGAGGCAGATGGGGTTCAGTGACTTTTCAGGATCATACAGCTAGTAAGGGTGCCTATAGGACATCAGATCTGAGGCACCTACAAAACAGTGAATGATGTGAGACTGAAGTTCAGGAGAGAGACTATAAAGGCTAATAAAAAGTGATGAGAAATCATCTGTGTAGAATGTCAATTGAGGTCATGTGAACTGATAAGCTCACCAAGTGAGATAATATGGAGGTGGGGAAAAGAAGGCCCAGGATAGAGCCTTGAGGATCACCCATGGTTGGTGGTCTTGACCAGGTTGAAAATCCAGCAAAAGAGTCTGAGAATGAGGAGAGTCAAGAGAGAACAGTCACAAAAATCTAGAGAGGGGAGAGTTTGTAGGAAAAGTTGATCAATGGTCCCAGGTACTGCAGAGAGATCTAAAACGGGGACTGAAAGTATTCCACTGGATATGGTGATGAAAAAATTACTGGTAATTTTGGAAAGAGCAATTTCAGTTGAATTCTGGATTTCAGAATCCAGACAGAGGAGCATAGAGAAGGGAGTGAGAGGCCATTTCTCAACTAGAATAATTCAGCTCATAAAATCTCCTGGAGGACAAAGACCATGCCTAATAAGAGACCATGCCATATGGGATATATGTAACCCTCACCTGGGCACCAGGAGAAGGAGCTCCTAGTTCTGCCTCACTGGTAATACATCATGCATCTTGGCCTTCATTTTCTCATGTGTAGGTTAATCTTGATGATTTTCAAGGGTCCCAAATGCCTCTGACATTTAAGGATTATTATTATATTTTAAAGTTCCCAACCAGTGTGATTGCCTCAGTAAATACTCGCTGATTGACTTTGAAATGGGTACAAGCAAGGCGGCTCCATCTTGAAACTGCCTTAATGTCACTGTTAGAGAGAAGAATTTTTCTTACTCTGAAGTATTTATCAAAAAGCATCTATACATGAACCACCACAGGCACCATACAGAGGTAGCTGTGTGGATAAGGTCTCTGTTCAGTAGAAAAATCAACATGAAAGTGGGGCAAAAGGGTAAATCAATATATAAGATCTTACTTCAGTTGTTATTGCTTAGTCATTTCAGTTGTGTCTGACTTTCAGACACAACGATACTGACGTGGTCGACCATTTCCTTCTCCAGCTCATTTTACGGATGAGGAAATGGATTCAAATAGGGTTAAGGTACTTGCTTAGGAAATTCTGGTTTTCCTGACTTGAGGTCCAGCATTCTATTGACTGAGCCACTTAGCTGCCTCAAGGTCTTGCAACTGACCAGCCCAGGAGTGGGGAACCTGTGTCCTCAAGGCTACATGTGGCCCTCTAGGTCCTCAAGAGAATACCCTTAGACTAGCCTTACTACGGCTTCTTTTGGAATTACTTACATTTTAATTGTTCTTCAATGTTTACAAAATAGTTTTCTACATAGCAACCCTGTGAGGTTGCTGCAATGAGGATTTTTATTCTGATTTTTCACCTGAAGAGACAGAAATTCACATAGCTGAAGCAACCATCTAAGGTCATCCTGCTAGTAAATTGGGGGATCAGGAATTAACTCATGGCTTTGGAATCTGTGTCTAATACTCTTTTTACTACAGCATGTTTCTATAAACAGTCTACAATCTGTTTGACCCCTAAATAGTAATGTTGTTAACTCCAAACCCTTTTTAAATTGGCAAAAAGGAATCAGGGAAAGGATTGGAGATAAATAACATTGGAAGATAAAGTAGAGGAAAGTACAACATAAGGGAAATAGCATCAGTCTAGGAAGTAGGAAAGGTGGGTACCAGTGCCAGTGCTGTGAGCAAATAATCATCTTTTCAGCAGTTCCAGTTTCTCCATCTAAGAAATAGGGATGATAATGTTTCCCTTGTGAATTTCACTTGACTATTTTGAAAGTAAAATAGACAACATACATGAAAAACACAAGAAAAACTAAAAGACAAATGAAATACAGGATATCTCCAAAGTCTTAGTGAAGACCATCTTTAATGGTTTAAATTGTTTTAATGGCTAAAGGACTTATTCATGACACCACAGTTGGTAAGTGTCCAAAGTAGATCTAAATACAGATCTCTTCTCTCTGAGTTAAGCATCTTGTCACTATACCATGTCTTAAGTCAACAAGCTCAGATAGGTATTTTATGGAGTAGAAAGAATGCTAGATTTGGAGTATAGGCAGGATGCAGACTTGAAACCTAGGTTCTGATACTCTCTTGTCGACCTTGACGATCACTTCAATTGTCTGGGTCTTACTTCTCATCTACTAGATGATGTCTGAGATTCCTCTAACCATTGTCTCTGACAGCTAGGTAGTGTAATGGATAGAATGCTAGGTCTCACAAATCAGGAAGTCTCCAGCTCAAATCCATTCTCAGACGCTTCGAAGCTGTCACTGGGCAAGTCACTTAATATCTGTCTTACTCAGTTTTCTCAACTGGACCAACTTCCCAGGGTTGTGAGTATCAGAGTGTTGATCCTTTGTTCTCAAAGAGGACATCAGGAGAGGGATATCTTGACTTGCAAGTTAAATTGGATTTAATTGGGGCAGAGCTGTGCAAAGTCAGCAGTCTCACACTCTCTTCCAGGGTCACTGGAATCCAGCGACAAGGCATAGGTCAGGATGACAGGAAATGGTCCCAGATGCAGTGGGAGACCCTGGTCTTTTAAAATTAAGGTCTTTCTCAAGTCTCACTTTGTTTGAGGCAATACCCATTCAGTGATTTAAGGTAAGGTAAGAATTGAGGCAAAAGATAGTCTAGTTTGTCTACTCAAAAGACAAACAAAACCTCTGGGTTTCTGGCCAGAGCAGAAGTAATTGCTATTTATACTCACTCAAAGCTATCAAAAGGAATAAAGTGAGGCTTGGGCTGGGTTCTTTTATTAGCCAATCAGTGAGAGCCAGAGTGATTTGCATTTAAAGGCATAGTCAGGTAGCTACATTTGAATCCCAGTGGATTTTATCAAAGCCTGGTTTTCCAGAACTGTTTCAAGAAATCATAAATTGAACTACTTGAGACAAAGGAGTTAACTGTTCCAGTTTTTTAAGGGAAAAAAATGATAAAATAAATAAGTAGGGAAGAGGAAAAAGCAATCTAAGAACTTCACACAGCGATAGGCATTTAACAAGTATTTGTTTCTTTCCTACCTTCTTTTTTTTCCCTTCCAATTCTGATACTATATGGTAGGCTAATGTTAATTCTGAGGAGCAGGAATGAGTAGACACTGACACTTGGACTACCTGTTTATTGAACTGTATACTTTTAGAGTGGAGAAACCAGAAGATGAATACCAGGGTTGATTTTATTTAGATAGACTCACCTTCCCCACAAAAATATTATTTTAATGTGATAGACTATTAATACATATGTTGATCAAAATATGGACACAAGTGACTTGAGCACATGACTGAATTGTGGAAAGCACTGATTCCCCTGTTAGTGTCAACACTGAGAAGTTGCATGTTTTTTCCCCCAGGAAATATCTATCATGGAACATTTTTAGCTTCTTTTCTATTTTGTTGTTGCTATTAAAAGAAGTAATAAAATGAAAAAAGTAAAACATACACACACAGGAAACAAGTAAAATATACACATGTACACACACACACACACACATATGCACACACACACCAACTTTCCAAGTATAGCTAGATAATAGTTCCGACCCTATTAATGTAACAACAAGGGCCTATTAAAGAGTGAAACTCTCATAAAAGGCCCAGTATCTATTTCCAGGACAGATGACCATTTGGAAACTTTATCTGAAAGACCTGCTGGGTACATGAAAGACTTACCAGATATAAAAGAGATGCCAGAGGCACCATTGATCCAAAAAAAATAATGTTGTTAGCCATAAAAATCAAAATAGAAGATTAGATATCAGAATGGATAAAACAGCACTGTTTATCTACAAGGAAGGAGATGATTTTCGGTTTTAGCATTTAGGGGGAGCTAATCAAAAGGAAGTTGGTTGAGTCATCCAGTACAGTTCAACCCTTCTAGTTGTGCTTGCTCCTAAACAGGACAGTTCAGTCAGATACTGTGTGGGATTAGAGACGTCTATGTTGTGAAACAAGATCTGTCGCTTAGCTTGTACCCTATGCTGGAGATAATTGTGTCTCAATTGTTGAAATAGAGGCTTCCAAAAACTTGGCTCTGGAACATGTGGCTACTGACAGATTGGCATGGTTCCCCCTCAGGAAAGTAGAAACAGCATTCATAACACCAGGCAGTCTCTATCAGTTCAAAGAGACACCCTAGCAATGGACAATTGCTCCTGCTAATTTACAGGCAATAGTTTTAAAATTACACCTTCACGGTATTGATCGGTGGAACACAATCCACTGCCTATAGGGGGAGCTACAGCAAGGCAGAGCTCTTTATTAAATCTACTGGATAGTGCCTTAAATCTACTGGATGGAGTGAATGCAAAGATAAGAATCAGATAATTCCCACCATCTAAGAGCTTATATTACTGGGAGAATAACCACGTATATATGGAGTGTATGTGTGTACATATGCATGTGTGTCGATCTATGTACTGAATGAATACCATGATAACATTACTGACTTTTAAATGAGCAGAATGTTGTGCAATAGCACCCAATTTTATTTTAGAATAAAATAGGACACCAGTTTGACAAACTTTTATTCATTCTCTTCTCTAGCTACTACTAAAATTCTGGAAAGATTTCTCTGTTACTGTACCTTGAGACTTAAAATAGTAAATGGAATAATTAAAACTTCCTCAGGAAAAACTTACTCTAAGCTGAATCAACTGTCTCTGGTCATGGTATCTATCATTGAAAGGATGAGAGTGGTTTTAAATATGAAACCTTTGTACTCCAAAATCAAAGAGATTTATTCCTTACCACCTATCACAATAACCCCCAGGAAGCCATTAGGATGCCTGTGTTTGAAAATGATTACTTTGCTGTAAGAGGAAGCATTTTGACCTATGTGCAGAATGCTCTAGTTGGCTACCTGTTTCACTGAAACTACTGCCCTATACTGTTTCTCAGAAGTAGGAGAGTTGGAAGGAAGGAAATAAATAAGCAGTTCTTTCTCATGATGCTAGAACTAAAATGCTTTCTTTCTACATAACCGTAACCCTGCATGAGTCTCAGCTTCCATCCTTAGGTTTTATGTTAAGTTCTTGGGCAATTAATTATTTGAAGTATCAAGACACATCTATCTATCTATTTTTTTTTTACCAGCTAACATGAAGTATCCTGGGTGTGTTTCTTGATGGAAGCAGAGTGATATACTGGACAGGGGTAGTCAGGAACCCGGGTAATGAACAGAACCCCTAATTTTCACATCCATTCTTAAATTTCCTTTCAGTTGTAAATAACAACTGATACCACACAGGTGCTGCTAAAACTTGTGAAAATGAACTCTATTGATATGAAGTCAGTCAGCAAGTATTTATAAATACTTACTCTGTACCACATATTGTGTTTAGTGCTGAGGATACAAGGAAAGGCAAAAACAGTCTTTGTTCTCAAGGAAATACAATTCCAACAAGGAAAAAATGTCATTTCTATGTCTATAGCTTATGGTGACATAAGATAAAATATAATGCTTTCATTGCCTCCAAATAATTAACACCATAAATTTATATTGAAATACCTTCATTCCAGGTTTCTGGATTGACAATTGAAGCGATAGTGGGCATATCTGAATCTAAGTTCTTAGCAAATTAAAATCACAAATACCAGACATTGATGCTTCCTGCCACCAATATATATTTCTATAATTCCTTCCTTTCTCAGTGCCTCTGACAGTGCTTCTATTTCTACTCAATCAAAGGCTTTTTTGTGCTCTATAGACACCAGGCACAATGACCCATTATATTTGACCATCCTCTCCAAAATGGATTCACTATTTCCTTGAGCTCCATGGATGAGAAATGATTTCATACATAACATACCCCAAAGGGGAGAGAATACTTGAGATTAAATTTCAACAAAGTGATTTTTAAAAGGTCTCTTCACATTAGTTAGATTTAAATTCCAATAGCATTCCTGTTTTTTCCCTCTCCAAGTAATATTGCATCTCTATTTATCAAGTAGAAGGACGCTATTAATGGACCAAGAATGAAAGCAGATCTTTGTGTTGTAATAAGAGATATTAACATACACTAATCCTTAAAATGTACCTGCATGTATATGTATGTATATGTCTATGAATTTTTATTATGTTTTTTGAAAGTTCAACTTGATCAAGTGTATCCAAACAAGAGTATACCACTTGCAAACTTATCTGTATTAGTGGTACATGTGTAGATAGGGGGATCCTGAGTTATTGACATTTCAACAAGAGTCTTTTATTGGGAAAACTCACTTGAATATAGTACAAATGGGGAAATAAAACCATGATGAATAACGATATGGCTATTTCTACCAATTGACACCATTTTATTTCCTTTCAAAATATGTTGGTTGGCAAATAAGCACAAGCAAATTTGAGTGGATTATGTAGGAAATTGTCCAGGAAAGTCAATTTTAATTGACTTTCTTTGAATAATTAAGTCAATTATCTTTTTAAAAAATTTCATAGATTGATAAAGCCTGATAAAGTTGCGCGACAGCAGTTGAAGAATTTTATAGACATGAGTGAACATAACCAATGTCTATACCTCAGTTTCTCTTTGACAATAGGAGGTAAGAGATTTATTTCAGTGGATGGTGCCCTGATTTGCCATAACATAATTCAATTAGGTCAATTTCCCCTCATTTTCCCCAAGTTTGAAATTTTGGGAAATATCACTCCTAGCTTAAAAGAATAACAATAGCTAATAGCTAACATTAATATGGTGCTTATTATGTGCTTGGCCCTGCGCTAAGTACTTATACTTATTATCTCATTTGATCTTCACAAAACTCTGGGATGTAGGTGCTATTATTATCACTATTTTACAGCTAAGGAAAGTGAGGCAAACAAAGGTTAAGTGCCTTGCCCAGTCACACAGCTAGTAACTGTCTCTGAAACCAGATTAGAACCCAGGCTGTCCTGATTCCAGGCCTGTTGCTTTACTCACTGGACCATTTAGCTGCTACTCAAAAAAATGTAATTGATCTTTGTCACTGTGGCCATGGAGTTTTCCAAATGACTGGATATTCACAGAATTACACAAGAATCTTATTAGGAGATTTTAAGCTCTTGAGGGTAAGATTAAATTTAAAAAACTTTTTTTATCCCTAGCACCCAAGACATTGTAATAATGCCTTGTACTATAGTAAGTACTTAACAAATGCGGAAATAATTCAATTGAATCTGAGATTTGGAAGTTATTAGAAACTGTCTAGTTTAACAAATGTCTTCAAGAGGAATTTCCTCTCCAATGTACCTGACAAGTCATCATCAACCTTTAGCCCAAATAGTGAAGGTGCTCCTACTACCTCCTAAGGAAGTCCTTTTCATAATTGGATAACACTACTGCTAGAAATTCCCCTGGTCTCCTTATGTCAAGACAAAATCTGAGTTCCACCATCTTGGCCCTTCAAACATTTCAAAAGAGCTATCAAGTTTCCTTTAAAAACTTTCCATTTCTTTTCAGAAATAGGAAAAGCTAGTTTTAGCCTGTTTCACCTCCATCTTATATCTTTGGGGAATCTAAGACCCAGAGATGCCATGAATTTAAATGTAAATGTCTCACAAAGTGAATTACTTTCTCATATAAATATGGCTTTAGAAAGGAAACATCGAAATGATAAATTAAGATAAAGAAAACTCTTGATATCTTCATGTTTGAGGCACTGTGAAACTCCTAAATGTGTTTTGAACATTAACTCATTACCACTTTAACAACTCCCCTTTGAAATATATAGATAAATAATACCCTTTCTTATAGAGCTAAAACATTGAGGAGAAAGTTGCCCACAACATGTAGAAAAATTTCGAAGAGTTATATGGATTAGTTTTACTTAAAAAAGTATCAGCAATAATGACTTATGAGATATGCAATAATAAGTCAATCAACAAACATGCCTCATGTGCCCAGTATGTGCCAGGCCCTCCGCTAGCCGCACAAACTTTATAGAAAAGGACACAGGTGCTCCAAGGAGTTAGCTCTGAGGGGTTACATGATTTGCAGGTATTGTATATTATCAGAGCAAGGACATGAACATAGGTCTTCTCCAAGAGTTGGGAAGTGACTGAAGGTTTATTAGGTAGAGTGATATAGCAAATAGATACCTGGCATGGGGTTGTAAAGAACTCGGTTCAAGTCCTGACTCTACTACATGCTGGTTATGTGACCCAGGGCCAATCGCCTAGCATTCCACTGTCCCAGGACACTTTCTGCCCATTTAAACTGGGAGATAAACTGATAAACTTACAGAGCTAGTCCAAAAAATCTTTAAAAACAATAAATTAAATCTCAGTATCAAAAGTTGGTTACAGTTTGATAAAATCATGATTCAAAACAAAATAATAAAAAATAAACAAGGAACCAGTGGAGAATTGTTGAAATGTAATTTCCTCATTGATTGAGCACCATCCTGCAGAATGACCCAACAACATTCATACATCATCAGGTTTATAAGATGAAAAGAGGTTAAATGAAGTCATGTTAATTGTCAGGATCATGGGAAGCTTCCCTATTCAACTAGGATCTTCAGTAGAATGAGAGAATGTCAGCAATTATAATGAAGTGTTTGGCAAATACCTTTAGATGATAAAGATAAGAAAAACCCAGGTAACTACACCAACCATTTAGAACCAGGTTATTGCCTTCCTCCCTTGTTCCTTTCCCGCTGCCACTATTATATATCTCTGTGTTGTTGGGTGGGTGGGTGGGGTGGTATTAAATGAAAGAGCCAATAAAGCTGGGTGATTGGGTGTGACAACCTCAGGTGTATAAACTCAGAAATTAGCATGTGAGTCCATAAGAGGGTAATAAGCATAGCAAGAGTTTATATAATTCTTTGTCATTTGAGCCTCACAATTATTCTGTGTGACAAGTAGTGAAAATATTATCACACCATTTTGAAAGGCAATGAGGAAATTTAGGCTTAGAATATTTATGTGATGGATTTAGCAGCACTGCAGCATAAGTATGAAAAAAGCCAGGACCTCAAAACTCTAAATTAAGTTCTTTGCCTCATGTCAAGAGAGTTGAAGATGTAAGGGCCCAGACATAAAAGTTTATTTTGGTTCCAAATATATACCTTCTTTTATTCTCTCTTATATTTTCTACCAGTCTATCAGGCACCCAGTGTCCTTATGCTACTTGCCTGCTATCTAAATCCTCCTGGTGGATAACCCACACTAAACCTTTGAGATGTTTCCCTCTTCCAGGCCTTCCAAAGAAACTACCTTTCCTTCTGTGTAATCTGGCTGATTTCAGCTAAGAAGAGGGAAATCTGATGATCCTATTAAAATAATCCATACTAAAGTATAAATGACCAATAGGCTTATTCCTTCTGGGTCTATCTGTATTACAAAGACAGAGTTTTTTAATCCACATGAATTTCTAATTGTTGACTTCTATCCATACATTTTTTATTGTTGTTGCTGTAGGGGTGGGTAGTCTGGTGCTTTCTAATTCACTTTACTCTGGTGTCTCAGGTGATGTCCTGATCACATCAACAGGTTAGATTAATTGGTACTCACTTCTGAAAGGTTACAAACACATGCTATACAAAATACAAGAATACATCAGGTTCTGAAATGGCTGTATTTTACTTTGATTTCATACATTTTATGTCTATTTTCCAGTAGTAAAACTACATCTTACTAATTAATATACTCCTAATAGGGAAAAGAGCATTGCTGGAATTATGAAGCAGGCAATCTGTTGAATTTCTATAAAATCACCACAGAGGAACAGGAAGTTTAGAAAACTAATGATTAAGGTTCCATAGAAAGGTAGCATTCAGTAACAAGTCATTTTGTATCATAATCATCACTGGTTCAGGGAACTCAAAATATTCCTTACTCTTTAACTTTATAAAGCCATGCTAGGAGTTTGAAAATGAGAATCCATTTGGATTATCTGACTAAAGATAAGACTTCAATGGTCTTTCAGATTCATGCACTACTTTACCCGAGCTACAAAAGGGAATTACAATTAATTGGATTATGTTGGTCTCCACCCGCTGATTACAGAAAAGAATGTATAAAAGTCCAGCTATCGCAGATAGGTCATATCTTTCAGCAACCATGGGATTTGCTTTTTTGCTAACTAATAAATCTTAACTTTTCCCAAATTTCTACCAATTTGGACTAGGTCTTTTTAAATTGAAGCATTTGGATAATTTAGAGAAAACATGAAAACCTAATTTAAATGCTCCAATTGTTAGCTTACATATTTATTTGAGAGTAGAAGAATTGATGATGAGTTTATTTCATTTAATGACAATCTCTCTACTTAAATAAAACTTCTCAAGATTTCTCCTTCACTTGCATCCAAAACTGTGGTCTGGAAGTGAGAACATTGGAATTATCAGGTCAGCAAATGGACAATAATCACTTTATGGCTTGACATAAATTTAATTGAGTTTCTATCACCAATACTGATGCCCTCTCCCTCTCTCTCCCTCTCCACAACTACAAGAAAAAGGCACAGTGATAAGATCAGCTGTCCTATGGCTTATTTTCTGCTTTACAGAAAGGGATAGAACCTGGTCTAATTTTCATTGATTTGAACGAATTGCCTTTAAAAAATCTTTGAAAAATTCTTTGATTCAGAGGGTTTCCTTTTTGAATCTTAGCCCATAGCCATTGCACTGGACTATGGCATAATTGATCTTTTTTTGCCATATGTAGTTGTGATTGATACTGAATACCATGGCTAAATGAAAAGGGTGGTCAAGAAAACTGAAATGGATTGTCTGGTCCAATGGTTATCTTTGTGAAATACCAGTTTGACTCTTTTGGCTAAATAGACTGGTCAACTATAGGGAAATAACATGCACTACAACTTTATTCTCACTTCCCAATAATTTAGAAGACAATTCGTACTTGGTGATTCTTGATAAGATTTTGAAAAACAAACTTTTGTTCTTTATTTCAAGTAAAAAAGGCTATATTTATATTTTTACAAAATAAATTAGAGGAGAGTTGTGTATGAATTATATATAAATTTGAATATCTGATGAGAAATTTGAAGAAATTAAGTGAAATTAAGAAATTAAGTGATGAGAAATTTGAAGAAATTAAGTGAAAATTATGTAAATAGCATAGGAGTTCACATGTGTAAGATTAACCTATTTTTTGGTCAAAGATAGAAAAAATTGGTGATTTTCCTGAAATTGATCGGAATTCTCTACTACTTGTATCTCCAGATCCCCTTACCAGATTTCAATCAACTAAAATTCACCATATCCAAAGGGCAAATGGAGGAAATGGAAGGACAATGGATTAAAAGGAGAAGCCTGATCTTCAACAAGATGGGCATAGCTCATCTGAGTGGATCAGAGACAAACATACTTTCATCAAAGTAAACCAAGCTGTCCATTCTCCCTTCCAAATTCACTCAACAAATGCATTCAACAAAAGTGTTATAGAAATAGACGAACCAACGATTTTTGAAGGAATTACTAAGGAAGCTACTGTGGGTGCCTAGAAATTATTCTTACTGGTCTGTACTAGTTTTGGTTCTGCCTCTGTCTCACACAGCATGGGATCTTCTTTCCTCTTACCTTTACAAATAAGGAAACTGAGGCTCTTTGAACCAAAATGTTTTTACCAAAGTCACAAGATAAAATGCAAATCCAGGGGCCCAGACTCCCTCAATATTGGTCTTACAATATAACATTTTTCTGTGAAACCTTCTCCCATTGATCTTAGCTCTAATGACCTCTTTCTATCCTTCCCTGTCACGTTTTTGTCACAAAGTATATACTATCTTGTTTTATTATTCGCTGTTTATGTACATGTGCTATCTTTATAACTAGACTGACTATAAGTTCCTTAGTGGCAGTGACAGTGTTTTATATTATTTTTCGATTATCATGGTCTTTCATAATGTCCTGTATACAGTTGGTATTTAGTAAATGTTCACTAATGATGTTGATGATGAATGTCTGGGATGAAGCTCTTTTGATGTTTATGTGTAGCAAGGATATATGGAAACTGATGTAGATTAGTCAAATGGATTAAAAAATTATGCTTTGGGGCCTTATAACAAAGGTAATTATCTTACTGATGCCTAAGCCCTTATAATTTACCATTGTGCCATAAGAAAAGACAAAGGGGGCAATTTCAGAGAAACCTAGGAAGGGTGTACATGAACTGATACAGACTGTTGTAAGGAGAACTTAAATGAGACACCTATTTTTGGACATAGCCAATATGGGAATTTATTTTACTTGACTTTGCTTTTCAATTGCATCTTTCTTTTTTATTGTTTTTCAGTGAATAAGGGGTGGTGGGAAGGAGAGGTAATAAATGCATGTTAATTGAAAAAATAAAATTTTATTAAGAATAGCAGTCTCCTCTATAAAATTTCTTGAGTCCCTTGTTTAAGAAGAGAAGCTAGGTTAGATTCTTCAAAGTCTTCAGGGTTAATTTGCTAAAATTGCTCTTTTTCTGTGTTTTATAAACTGTACCTTTAAGTAGCTGAATTTCTTAGGTTCTTTCTGGATGTGAAGTTCTAAGAGTGAGCATGCCACACCCATTTCCCTCCTCACTTTTGTGTATTGGTCTCTTTTTTTCAAGGCTATGAAAGCATTCAATGACTCCTGTGCAGGCACTAAAGGGAATAAATTGTTCTGGCCAGGCTCCTCTGTCAAGGTCAGAGTTAAGTAAAACTATTTCTTAGTTCAATTAGTGGTTCCAGTGAGACGAAAACCATCTGCATGGAAGTGCCAATCCTCCTTGCCTCGTCCTTGGAGTAGAGCTTTGTCCCAGGCTACTGACATCTTGAGTAAGGATGCTTCCTTTCTGAGAGGGTCTCTCATGTCACCCTATAACCAATCTCCTCATTTTTGCCTAGAGGTTGCTCAGTGATTTTCTGTCTGGTTCCTCATTTCACCTGAGGCTTTGCCAACTCCCTCTCTTGGAGTAACTGGCTGTACCTTCTCTCAGTAAAGTTATCCCTGTGGTTCCAATGTCCTCTGTGCCACTTCCCATCCTCCCTGATTAATATTTTTGTCCTAGATAAAAGTCTTCCTAATTATGTCCTACAATCACTCGCTGTGGTTAACTGTGTCCTAGACATACCAATCACAAGGTGGGAGGAGGGGGCAGAGTAAAACAGCAATCTCATCCCAACAACAAGGTGTGCAGTAATAGGAATAACTTATTTAGACCTTAAAATAAGACAAGAATCCTTAGAGGAAGAGATGAGTAGCAGTGCCTTCCATTACCCCAATTGTAAGCTCAAGATTTTCACCTGAGCTACGTGAGCCTTAAAAAAAATTTTTTTGATAAAAGTATTTCAAGATAATTGACTACCTTTATAATCTTCTGTATATTATTTCATGAATTTTAAAACATCATTCTGAGAGGAGTTCTAGAGGCTTACTCAGGTTATCAAAGGGATATATGATGCAAGGAAAAGTGAAGAATCTATGAATTAGTTGATGTCTTTACAGCCGATATCCTATATCCATCCAAGTCATTGTTTTTGTTTTTTTTATCTGTCTATGAATCCATAGAGCACTTGCTGTTTAGAACACTTGTTTAATAATCATGTCCTGGCTTGTAATATCTTTTGTATTATTTCATGATGTTATTTAATCTTTATAATCTAATTTTATGTATTTTTATCTTCCTTTTCACAGTTGGCTACAAACTACTTAAAAGCTGGAATGGACCAAGTTTCATAGTTTCGTTTTTCTTTTTTTGAGCCAGTGTTCATATAAGCAGTTAGGTGGGGCAGTGAATAGAGTACTGGGTCCATAGTTAGAAAGATTCATCTTGGCGAGTTCAAATCTGGCCTCAGGCACTTCCTAGCTGTGTGACCCTGGCCAAGTCACCTTTTTGTCTCACTTTCCTCATCTTTAAAATGAGCTAGAGAAGGAAATGGCAAATTACTCCAGTATCTTTGCCAAGAAAACCCCACAAAGACATGACCAAAAAATGACTGACTGACTCATACAAGCAAACAATGTCTAATGATAACTAATGGTAATTTAAATGGGGAGATCTTTCCATTCATTAATAGGCCCATGTGACTTGCCTGAGTCACATGGAAGCCTAAGTTATATGAGTCTGAATCACATGGCGCCTATGGAGCAAATAGGAGTTTGCTAAATGGGTGGAAGAGCAAGAGTGGAACAGGAAGAGGCAGAGCTAGAGCAGAGCTGAGAGGAACTTGGTCATGAGTCTAGTCAGAGCTAAGAAGGCTGCAGGCAAAGAGGCAGCTGGCTAGTGTAAGTGAGAGAGCTTGTTTGTGATTTTGTTTGAAGGAGCTGGTTTGTGGGAAGCCTAGCAGGGGGAAGGCTTGGGGATGGTGTTGCCCTCTGCATGGTTATTATGTGCAGATTTTTGTTACTACGATAGATTTGGCTTTCTGGTGTCTGAATAAATGTTTTGGTTCTGTCTTCCATGTGAAGAGTCTGTGGTATTTCATGATTCAGAATTGTGCATGGCTGCTGTGGGTGCTGTGAATATTGCATTGGTGCTATAGTAATTTGGGAAAAGTTGTGCAATTCTTGGTTCATTCAGCATTTTGATCTGGAGACTGGAACTGAGGATAAAGGGATGATTAAATGGTAGCCCCAAGATATGAGCCCAGGCTACAAATCCAGGGCTCTTTCTGTTGCACCAAACTTCGTCTTTTAGCAGTAAAATAGGTAGGTGCCAGTGAGTACTGAATTTGAGTTTTGTGTGGAGATGAAAAGCTCTACCTTTGAAGTTTAGCTTGATTTCATATTTTGTCCATCATTTACCAGTTAATTCAATTCTATAAGCATGCTTTAGACATCCACTCTCACATTGTCAATTCAAAAATAAAATGTCTGAAGATTTAGAATTATCAGTTTAGAGCTGGACAGGACTTGGAGAGTACCAGTCCAACTGCCTGATTCTAGGTCCCATGATAGTCTGTGAGGATACAAAGTCAAAGACAGTCCCTGTCACAAAGGAATTGATAATCTTTTATCAGGAATACAGGGATGAAAGAACAAGGATGCAGATAATTAAATATAAAATGTAAGCAAATTAATTTCCAGAGGCAATACTGGCAGCTAGAGGGATCAGAATATAGATTTCTGGGAGAAAGTAACCATTGAGCCAAGCTTGGACAGAATCCCTAGATTCTCTGTGGCAGAGGTGAGGATGGACAATGGTACAGGGGTGAGGGAGAGCCTTTGAAAAGACGTGGAGGTGGGTAAGATAAGTCATCTTCAGAGGGTGGTATGGTAAGACAGCAGTTCTGAAAAAAGATGTGAGGATGGCAAGTTCAATATGGGGTGATAGGGCAGTCAAAAAAGCTGAGGCCATCTTGGGTTCCTTGAAGAAAGGCATAGCTTCTAGGAATAGACAAGTGATAATTCCATAGTCCTCTGCCTTCATCAGAGCCTCATCTAGAGAACTGTGCTCAGTTTGTGCAATGTGAATTATAGTTAAAAAATTTCCCCACTCATTAGTGGGCCTGCTCATTAAGGAAAGCTTGATTAGAGAAGGCTCATACCTTTTGTTAATTTTCTAATGAGGCACTGGTTCTCAAGGGTTGTGATACCTTTGGACTCTTAAAAGTATATAAACACTCTGAGGTGAGGTTTTACTTTGGGGTTTACTCATTGTAAGTGTTTGTCCAGATGAGACTCCAGGCAGCCACTAAGGAGCTCCTGGCTTTGAAAATCCAGCTGTTGGTGCTTCTTCCTCTGGTAACTATGTATGTATGATCAGACAGTTGGATCTGTCTGTTGATGTATATATTGCTTATGGTCAGACAGTTGGAAGCCCTGTCTGTCAATCTTTGTTTCTCTGTATTTTCTCTGAAGTTCAAGGTGCTGACCTCCCCCTGAATTAAATGAATGATATATGCGCTTGATTAAAGTAGATTGTTAACCCCTCAAAAGTTGCTTCCCTTTTAGAAAAGCAGATCTAAGAAACTGTACAGCAGGCCCTCCTGTGTATGTCAGGGTCCTTTCTGATACAGTTTAGGTTGCCCTAGTTTGAAAAGGACATTGATAAGGTGGATAGTGTTCAGAGAAGGGTAACTAGAATGATAAAGTGTCTAGAGTCTGTATCTTGTGAGGATTGTTTCAAGCAAGTGCACATATTTCGCTTAGAGAAGACTCAGTGGGGAAACGATAGTTATCTTCAAGCATGTGAAAGGAAGTCATGTGGATGAAGGAACAGATTTACTCTGTTTAGCTCCAGTGAGTGGAAGTAGAAGTGCTAGGTGGAAATTATAGAGAAGCCAATTTCAGTTTGACATCAGGAACAATTTCCTCACAATTAGAGCTGTCTGTAATTGTAATGGCTTACCTCAAGAACTGGTGATTTCCCCTCCCTCCATCTCCCCTCATTTAGGATCTTCATGCAGAGATTAGGTGTATTAGAGTGGGTATTTCTTTCATGTATAGATTGAACCAGGTGGTCATTGAGATGCCTTTTTACTTTCAGATTTCTGTGATTCTCTGTGATTATGTATCAAGAACAGTAGTTAGGTCACTCTGGCTGGAACATAGCATGTGAAACATAGTATAAAATGCCATAAGCCTACGATGGTGGGCGGCAGCATGCTTGTGAAGGGCTTGAAATACCAAATAAAAAGTTTGCATTTTAGTCTGCAGGCAACAGGACACCACTGGAACTTCTTGAGCACAGGAGTGACATGATTTCATTTTAGTTTCACAACAATCCTGTGAAGTAGTGGGTTTTTTTTTTTTTGTACCCAGTTTGTAGTTAAATAATCTGAAGTTCAGAGAGGTTGAATGAGCTGCCAAGTGCCACACAGCTAGTGAATTTCAAAGGCAGAATTCAAACCCTGCTTCAAGTCCAATAGTCCATCCACTATGCAACTTTGCCTTTAGAGAACTAAGTATTTTTCAGCCCCATGAGAATGATGGGAGAGAGCATTAAGGGCACTTGCTATAATAAGTCATCAAGACTAAAGCTACATGTTGGAACCCTGGATGAACCTTCCTATCACTGCTAAGGTCAATGTTCAGCCAGTTGGAACCAAGTAGAAATTCTCTGTGGAAACATTTCTGAACCTCCAAACAGCATGGGCTTGGGGTTGAATTCTGAAGAAGCTTTCTGGGTGGGTATGGGGGTGATGGAGATTTTTGTGTGTGAGGCCAACCAGCCCTAACATCCTTAATCCCATAAAGAAACACATGGACATGCATTTATTTCAATGTGTAATTATTGACATAAACACAGCTGCTCTCTATGTTAAAGGAACATTAAGCTCACAAAAGCATGGAAATTCCTACTTAGAGTTCCTACTCCATCCTTAACAGGCCTTGTTGTGCCCAGATGTTGCATGTATTTTTACACCATTTGAGGGGTGGGATGTAAAAAAAGTAAAAAGATGGCAGAAAAATTAAGTGAAAAGAGGACTGGGCTATGAAGCTTTGTCCTAATCGTAAATTTTATTATACTCTAATCTCCACAGTGCCTAGGCACAACATGACAAATTAAGGGGAAAAAAGCAAAAAATCTTGGTTGTAGATTTCTTAATTTTTGTGGAGATTATATATGTATGTATGTATGTGTGTGTGTGTGTGTGTGAGGATAGACAAGCACACACAGACACAATGGCATCATACTAAAATTGTGCAGTTTATATAACACTTCAAATAAATAGAGATTTATACTTTCCTTTGGATGCAGAAATTTATGAAAAGTTGCAAGGCAGCCCACAACAAAGCAATTGACAAGAAAGATAGCATCTGCTTTTTCTGTCTATCCAAGCTGAAGTTTTTCATTCTTAATGCAGGCAGTGCTTCCCAAGTTAGCATAATTAACTCATGACAATCCTGAAACATCATAATATAAGATACAGATGAAAATTCAAAGCTTGAAAAATGTCATCTGACTTCATTGTGATTATCACTTAAAAAAGCTGAATAAATCGTAACACTAATTAAACCAGGTGTTTTTATTTCAGATCCTTCTGCACATTAAGAAATTAGAACCAGGGTTATTTATTTATTAGTCTACTGTGAAACATACATCTTAGAAAAAAGGGTATCTGTGATAACAACAAAGTAGAAAGATAAAAGAAATGACACACAGCCTTGCTTTCTGACACAATAGAAGACCAGTCGTTCAATTAGTTAGTAATTTCTGTGTGACTACTTGACAGATTCTACTAATTGTTAATCTTCCACTAACTATTGCTTTACATAATTAATTATATTCAAACAAAAACAACAAAGACATGTGGACCAGTTGCCCTTTTGAGAATGTTTTTCACAAACTGGTTTTTGCTTACTGAAAATATTTTCGGTTGAAAAAGATATTAATCTCTCAGGGGAAAAGACATTAAAATATTTCCATAACTTTGTATTTTACCTCACTTATAGACTAAAAAAAAATAAAAAGAAAAAGGAAAAGGGAGCAAGAAGAGGAAAATAAAGAGCAGGAGGAAGCAATTGCTTAAGAAAAAACAATTCCTGAAGCATGCATAAGACAAAGTCTTTTGAGCTGGGAACTTTATATTAATTTAGCACTGGGTAAAATTCAGAGTAACAGGCCCAGAGGTCAAGCATCATTCATCATTAGTTGAAGTGACATTTTCAACCCTTCCTATAGCAGCTGTTAGAAAGAGGGGAAAATAAAGGTATTCTTTAGGAGAGAGAACAGAGCATTAAAGACAATCCTTGTTCTTTCTGGAGAAGAGAAAACAAGGTGCCTCTATGTCAGCATGGTAATGTGCTTAATTTTGGTGATGTCATTCATCCCTAACCCTGGAGTCACTAGGCACAAGACAGCTACATTCCTTAACTTAGTCATTGTGATGGAGATAAGTAATAACCATTCTGGATGTAAATGAAGTACTTCAGTGTGGTAGTGAACACAGCTCTGTGCATTGAAATTATGATTTATATCAGGATCCTATCTTGTTTTTGAGAGTTTTCAACTTGTTAACAAGGCAGTTCTTGTTCTCACGGCATCCTCCAGGCATAATAGTTTCTGGGATGCCAAATAAGATGAGTTTTGAAACTGCAACACAGCATTCCAAGGCTTTGCACTCGAGCACATTGGCCAAATTAGGACTTCTGAAGAATCACAGCTCACAAATAAAAATCTCTTTCTCTCCCTCTCTCTTTTTTTTTTTTTTTGTGTCCAGTCTAAAACATTATCAGGACAGGAAATGGGAGCAATTAAAATAAAAATGCAATCAGCAAACACACAGAGAGAAAAATGTACATCAAATGGTAAATACTTCATATGACTTTTGATAGTAAATAGATAATTTGGGGGAAATGATGTAAAATTCTGCCTTCTATGTCATCAACATTTTTGTTTTAGGAAGAAGAGGTCTTTTACAAAACTCTGTAACATTCTACATCCATGCTATTAAAAATAGTAATAGGGGTATCTCTTCAAGGGTCTTTGCTAAAATTTTATAGCTTTTCCCAGAGATTTGCCATACCTGAAATATAACTGAATCCTGGTGTTAATTATCTTCAGATTTTAGAACAGTGTTATGAAAGGTGTCTCTAGTAAATGTTAATGATTTGTAAGAAAACTGTTTCTTAAATTTGAAGGGGGGGTAGAAAAAGGAAGACATTTTTTGACAATCCTTTAGAAATAGAGTGATTTTGAATAATGTTCACCAGTGATGGCTGCTGTGGATTAGAGTTGCGTAAACAGCTATTAATTCAGTTGTGGTGTGTGTCAAAATATGAACATTATTTTAGCTGTTTCATCTTCAGCCACTTTGCAAACATAATTTAGCTTTTTTGTCTAGTGTGGTTGGTTAGAATTCTGCCCTTTCTCCTGCTGGAGAATGTATGTCAAACAAATCAATCATAGTCCCCCAGTGAGGAAAAGACATGGGGTGAGGTATCAGATCTTCTGGGCACTCATTTCTGTGGTCACAGCCTACAATAAGTCCATTTTAAAACTTGACCTTAAAGGAGAAAAGCACCTTTCATTTGCATCACAGCTATGGGTCACAAAGGATTTTCACAATGTAGTCTATGAGTATGGATGTTCTATTTTATACGGCAGTTAACAGTCGCCTTTAGGATATAGTATTTTAAATGAGAGCTACTTCAAATTGCCTTTTTAACTCTGCTTCTTCTTCTGATAGAGGCTGTATATACCTTCAGAGTGAAGTGGAGGATTGATCCAAAATAGACAATTCAGAAATACTTTTGCCTGAGATATCTTTGCTTATGTTGACATTTTCCCATTAGTTATGTAATTTTACATTTTAGCCTAACAAAGTTAGGAGAAATAACAATAAATTGTGAATAAAATTGTTGGAGGGAAGTTCATGTCAAAGAAGAGTCACTTGAAAGTTCATATAGGATAGATAGCAGATAAAACATTTTCAGTTAGATCCATAAAGCTCCTATTGGATCAAATCTTATCTCCTCAGTTTAAAGTTCTTTATCAACTAACTTCACCTAGCCTATTCATCATCATTTCTTGTCTTCAGATTGATTCAGGCTTGTTACCTTACATTTCCTGGACAATTACATGTGTGTCATATCCCTATACCTAGATTGTAAGCATTTTGAGGAGCTGGTTGAGATCTTCTACTTTTGTTACCTTGGCTATTGCTACACAGAGAGGCAAAATTACTTATTTTTCGTTCCTTCAGTACTTATGTATTATAAGGCATTGTTTTAGAATTACCCCTCTAGTACTTTCTTGCACATTTTATAACCCAACACTGTCTATAATCTATATGAGGGCAGGCATTTTCAATTTTTTAGATAACTATGAATAACTAACATTTACATAGTATTTTAAGGATGGCAAAATGTTTCCTCCAAGCAACTTGGTAAGGAAAGTAGTGCAAATATTATTTTCTTCATTTTGCAGATGAGGGAACTGAGGTTTCTAGAGATTAATTTGCTTACACAGCTATTAAGAGTTTGAGGTGAGGTTAGAATTGAAGTTGAACTAGTCCACTGCTCTATCTACTCTGCCATGCTGTTTTTAAAGTTATTACTTTGTTATACATGTAACTAGAATATTAATAAGCATCTGTTGTTTGTAGTCCTTTACTCTAGCAAAGATGCCCCTTTACTCAATTTATTATGTATGTTTTTGAATCAATGACAGAAACTAGTAAAGGGAAAATGTAGCTTATGTGTATTAGGGAAGCAAACAAATGATTTTCATCATGTCTGGTACCTCCACTAGAATAGGACTGGAAGAAGGGGCAGAAATACAGATTTCAGGAATTATGTTTCATGTTTGATACCTAA
The DNA here is from genome assembly GCF_028372415.1 of Notamacropus eugenii. Taxonomy (NCBI): domain Eukaryota; kingdom Metazoa; phylum Chordata; class Mammalia; order Diprotodontia; family Macropodidae; genus Notamacropus; species Notamacropus eugenii. Next base: position 288,435,615 of record NC_092876.1, read on the forward strand.
TGTTGACTCAGTGCTACATTCAGTTGCAACAAATGATCACACTTCATCTTAACCTCACGTAGGTGAAATTTGCATGGAAACTTTGATGCCAATAAATGAAACTTTCCCATTCATACTAATTAGATACAGCACATTCAGAACTGTTGCAAGCAATGCTGATCTCAAATTTTCGGTGAAGCAACTTTCATTGTTACCCAGGTATGATGGTATTTTGATCTAAAAGGACACATTTTCTATTTTTGTCTTTCCTGTCTGCCAGGCTCTGAGGATCAAAAGTTGATATGCTGAATCATTACAATATAGGACTAATTTAAGAACTTGATCAACATTGAAAAACGTAAGCTTACAGAGAACATCTGACTGATAATTGTGCTTATTCAGATCAGCACGAGATATTTGATCACATCCTCAAAAGCTTTATGTTAGAATATGAAAGATGCCGTTGTGTGTATACACTTCTATATATGCATATACAGTTTCATTCAAATTTCAGGCTAAGGGAGGTCATAATAAATTAGAAAGTGAGATCTTGTGAATTTGCAATCCCAATTCCTCATCAAAACTCACAGTTATAGTCCCCCATAGGAAAACAAAGAAATGAAAAAGGTCAGAGTCCAAATATCTAGTCCTTCTAACAGCCAGAGCAAGAATTTATCTCTGAGTTTGACTTTTGAAGCTGCACCCAGTGTAGTCTTAAATGCTGTAAGCAATACAACCCCTGCCTTAAGAGACCATTCTCTAGTCTAATGGATCTCATTGTCAGGAAATGGTTCTTGATATTCAGCCAATATCAAGGTTTCCAGAAACAAGTTTTATTTTCACATATCTCTCCTTTAATATTCATGACTAATGTAGACATTTTATTTATGTGCTTATTTTATTTTAGGCTTATGGAAAAAGGAGGAAGAGGAGGAAATGACTCTATTTTAGAAAAAAATGATCATTTACATTAAAGGATATGTAAGGACAATTGCTTTTGTCTTTTGAAATGAATAAATCTTTAAAAAGGAGAAATAGCTCAGATAGATGGGAAGATCTGAATAGTGCATAGGAGCTGCCTCTCAAAGTTCACCAAACTGAATGTACAAGAAGATGACTTCAACAGATTTAGGATTCTTTGCGTTGCCATCATTCATTGGTAACCCGGGAGTTTTTACAGCCTTTCAGATCCTAGACTTCTTTCAATCACTAGATGCCTTAAAGGGACAGAAGGCCTTAATATGTGCTCCCCATCTCCCTAGTTGAAAAAGATACATAGACAGAGGGGGAAAAGTCAAACAACAATACAAAAAGCATTAATGCAAAGAACAGTGGGGTCTCTCCCTAATTTGACTTTCTCTACAGGTGGTCTGCAGCTGCATCCAAACAGGTTACTCCATTGCCTTCCCATGAGCATGACAACAAAGTCCTATCTGTATTCACAAGAATATATTTAGTGGCATGAACTGATTCAGGTCTAAAAATAAGAAAAAAGCATTTCCAGCATAGCCTGAGGTAACTCCCTGCGCCAGCAGAAGACAGTAGTGCTCTTGTCTCCCTGGCTGTGCATGAAGATAAAGGCTATCAGAAACCTACTTCACATGACTCACTAAGGCCCAGAGCCAGCTAGGCGTTGATTCATTCTGTTTGTATCAGCTTGTATCCCATTGACTATAGCAACAGAGCAGACAGAATCAATAAGCAATATTCTGTTTTCAATTGACTTCAAGGTAAATCACATTGGTCTCCAAGATTGATATACCTGTTCAAATAACTGTTATCTCCTGCTGGACAAAAGCACATGGGTAATAGATTTAGATCCAAGGCTTGTTGAACTGCTCTAGCAGAGTGAAAGGGTTAGGATGGTATGCTCACTTACATCGTTTTTATGAAAACCTGCTATGCCACCTTGATCAAGTTCAGTGAAAAGATGACATATATAGCCTGTCTCTATACAGACACATATAGATCACAATAGGGACAATTACAACAAGATGACAGCAAGATCAAAAAATGTGTTTGTAGGAGAGAGCTTGCCTTTTCTGTGCAGATGACATTTATTAAAAATTCACTGGTAAAATGCTTCTGAATAATATTCCTATTATGTCTGAATGTTCAGAGTCAGAACAGCATTTCCATCCCCTTGCCCCTTGCCATGCCCTGATGGAATCCACCCAGTGATAGTTCAACTTTTCTTCCATTCCCTCCTTATATCTCTACTATACATTTTACATATTTTGGATGTGTGTATGTATGTATGTGTGTGTGTTTAGCCTCTCCTCTTCCCTTTGCCAGAAAGCTGCCCTAACTGGGAGCCTGTGAGGGGTGGTCTCTCCACAGGTCTGCCCCAGTCTTTCCAGAGGAACTTCCCAGGGTGGCAGGTTGAGGGGGAGGGTGGGATTGTACATGGAATACAGTCATTATCCCCACTCTAGGACAAAGTGTGTCACTTCTGAACTATTCAGTCACTACTGACCCAAGGAATGTGAATCCCAATTCTGTTTCTAAATATAGGGTTTCTGAATGGTTTTATTTGTTGCATTTCCACATAACTGATCTGTCTTCTTTCTGAACTTTTAATAACTGTGACTTTTCATGTCCAGTTAGAAAGCCATACACGATTATTTTTGTAATGTGTACATGACAACCATTAACAAAAAAACTTTTCTCTGGTTTTGACACACAGATGTTTCCAATTTCTCCCCTTATTTCACTTTAAACCTCCACCTATAGTGTTTTTATGAAGATACATTATTATAGAGTGCCTCATAATAGCATGCTTTTTGCTGATGCATGCCAAAAAAACACGGGTTGACTTGCAATTTGAATCCAATACAGAGAAAAACAAGAATGGATCTAATAATGATTAGTGGAAGACGTAATGTTTTATGGCATGTGAAAAAAAATCCAGGCACTGTATCTTGTAAGGAGGTAAAGTCAAATGAATATTAGCCAATGTTCACCATTAAGAGAAGTCACAGAAATGGAAAAAGAAAACAAGCAACATATAACTCAAAAGGTGAGCCACCAACCTTTGCTGAGAAAAGTCACAAGCAATCAAACAGCAATAAAGAGGAAATTGAGCAAAGTTAAGCTGTGTAATTAAGCTGTCTGATTTCAAATGGGACACATTTAATGGAATACAGGTTTTAAGTGAAGCCTTTAAAAAAAAGTAGGAACTATATAAGCTCTACATTTTACAAATCTTTGCCACTAGACAAAGTAGAAAAAGTAGGTAACTTGATATAGATTGAAGACTAGCCCCAGTCAGGGAGATGTGGTTTCAGTCTCTATCTTGACACATGCCACCTTTGTGACCATGGCCAAGTCATTTAACCTTGTAGGCAACTAATTACAAGTTACAGACCAATTTCTTCGTGGCATTGGTGCATAAAAATTCCCTTCACCAATGAAATTACAGATCCTGATGAAGAAAAACGAGGAAAAACAAACACATTTGAAGCACTCAGTACTGTTTTGTGACATGGTGAAATATTTCCCAGGATCCTCTTCTTTCTCTAAATTCTCTCTCTTGATGAGCTTTCAGGATTTTAATTATTACCTCTATGCATATGACTCACAGATATATCCAGTTCTAGTCACTTCTTTTGACTTAGGTCTCATATTCCCATTGGCCTTCTGGACATTTCCAACTTAATATGTTCAAAAAGAGAACTGATGATCTTTTCCTTCAAATTCTTCAGTTTTACAAACATCCCTATTTCTACTGAAGGTAGCACCATCCTTCTAGGCTCCCAGGTTCATAATTGTGGCATTGTTCTTCACTCTTCTCTTTCCTTCACCCTATTTATCTGATCAGTTGCCAAATCTTGCTCTTTTTAGCCAATAATATCTCTCACACTTGAACCTTACTCTTTACTCACAGAGCCACTGCCTTAATGCAGAACTCTCACCTAGATTAAACAACAGTTCCCTCACGTTTCTCTCTGCCTTAAGCTTCTCTACTCAAGAGCATCCTCCCCACTGCTGCCAAAGTAATTTTCCATAAGATCAAATCTGGCCCTTTCTCTGCAAGGGTTGCTCTTATCTATGCTGGGCTGGAAGCATGAACTTCAGCAGATGCAAAATTTTTAGCCTAATTCAAGTAGGTGGTAGAAACCTTAATGTCTTTAGATTATAGCCATAGTATACATAGATTGTGCTTTAGTGAAATTTTAAAATCTTTTCAGTTCTCACTTGGATGGACCTTGTGTCCTGTTTACACTGACTTGTCACTCTCAAAACAACCTTATCAATACTAGTAAGAAGATATTTTGATAAAATATAAGTAAGGGTTATAAGCAATGAATCAAATCTATACTAGGAACAAAACTAGAGATGCTTTCATATTTTAACAAGCCATAAATATATTAATAATAATATTAAAAGAGATAACTTCAGGCTTTTTGCGGACCATTAGTGTTTTGAGAATCACATTTTGATAATGACAGCTGTGCTATTTAATCAAAGTAGGAGACAGGTACTTTTAATTTTTTGTTATTCTAATTGAGGAAAAAATATATACTTTAACCATTGTTCATAAGATTAGGGGGTTGACATTCAATTTTTCTTGCTGACACATGAGAGAAAAAGTATAACCCACTATGAATTTGATATGAAAATTCTGCCATGCACTTAATTGAGTAGAATTAAACATCAAAACCAAAACTAATAATTGAACTTGATTGAAATTACATTTAGAATGATGACAACATGTAATCATTCACATATACCTTTCTGTTTTTCAAATAACCTTTCAGAAGCAAAGTGGTATTTTAGTTAGGCATCATTAAAAAGAGAGCTCTCTAAGACCTTGCTACAACAATAATAAAATGGTCAATTCATCTTTTGTTCCTGGAGTTACAGAACAACAACAAAACTAGATGAAAGTAGGACAGACAAAAAGACCTCACCTCTTAAATTTTGTGCGAACGAATGCTGTCCTATGTTTTGCACTAGAGTATTTATCCTCTATATCCTAGCCTTGCACGACAGAGCTCTAGTGACAATATACATACATACATACATACACACACATACACACACACACACACACACACACACACACACACACATATATATAATTACTTTGAGGAAAGATTATATAAAGGAAAGGTGTAACCAGTTGGAGTGGAAACAGCAGAAATTATCACAGAATTCAGCCATGAGAGAGTCTTAGTCTCCTGCCTTGTTGTGACATTCTGTTGAACCACAGTTTTCAAAGACTGCGCCAATGTATCACAATTTTAGGAGATGGGCATGCATAGCTGTCATCTGAGGGTTAGCTTAATTAAGTGCAGAGAGGCCTATTACTATACAGTTGACTTCCAGATAAAGATTTGGGGAGATGGGAGGCAGAGCATATCATGAAGGCCATAGTCTAAGGGATGGAAGGCTTGTGATCTGAATCTGTGAAAGGAGTAGACATAATAGACACATGAAAGGAAGTGGTAGTATTAGGCACTCAAATATTTTTTGAATAAATGAAATAATTTTCTATCTCAAATGACATTTTAAAAAGCTAAAACTGCTACAAGGGGAAAAATACAATTCTCCAGATAAAATATTTGAGATTTGGATTGGAAGGCATCTCAGTTCTCTATTATATGCATGTTCCCATCACTGCACTATGCTAGGAATTCCAAATGTGGAAGAGCTATACCATGAGGCCCTGTGACTGCAAGATAATGGAAACTCTATTGAAGAAGGAGATTTTTTTTTCCACTTGGACCTGGGCACAGAGTCAAAAATCTAAGTTTAACTTGGTGATATTTAGAAATGCGTAACATGCAAAATTCTATAATCATTCTGTTTCTCAGCAAGTGAAAATAGAAGTCTACTGCATAGTATGTGTCAATTTGAAAATATAGCTAAATCAGGCCAAAAAGAAAGTTTTAAAGTAAGTAACCTAATAATAAAATCACAGAATCACAGATGTCACATATGCCTAATGTGCCTAACTGGACTCCCAGGGGAGGGAAGATCAGCTGATAAATCTCAGACAAGGGAACTCAAGTCTGCATCTGACCACAGCTCCTCAACTAATGGTGCACAAGATGTTGTGGGTTAAAGAGTGGTCACAGTCACAACTAAAATGACATAAAAATCAAGAGGTGTCCTATCCACCACAATGATGACACAAGGGGAGAAAGACTCAGGAACAATTGTTATGAATGTTGTAACTATATCATTCTTCCCACCCTCAAAAAATCTCTCCCAGAATTCACTCTACCCCTGCTTGCTCACCATCACATTTAGGCTCATTTGATCAAAAACCCATCAGCCATTTTCCCACAATTTGGATCCTTTATATACTCTGACAGAAGACCTAGTGCACCAGGGACCACTTGTTTCTGCAGGTCCTGGAAGTTCTGTAATTAACGCTCTCTGCATCTGGGGCAAGAGTGACAACAGTACTTTGAGGCTGGTCCATAGGGGAAGAAGAATATCCTTAGAATACTGTCATAGGATAGTATTATTTCCTAAATATCCTTCCCAGGTGTTCACATAAGAGTTTAATTCTAATCCAGAGAAGATCACTTTAGTCTCCTACAAAGGTACAACCAGGTTGCTCAAACAATGGCAGGACACCAACAGTATATATTTACATAGATCCATTTTGTCTCCCCTGTTAGGATGTAATCCATATAGACTGCTCCCTTTCAGTCTTGGTATCCTATCCCAGCCCAACTTCTGTACTCTTGAAAGACTGGCTGCTGTGGGCATTTGAAATCAGAGTGCTGCCACCAAGGACACCCTTGAACACTGGAAGATTATTAGGTTTCTTCTAACAATCTAATGATAATAGGTTCTTAATAATCTCCTTATTAATAACTAAATACTATTATTAAATGAGAATATTTGTTAAGGGCTTAGCATAGTGTTTCGTATATGGTAGGGGCTTAATAAATGCTTATTGCCTTTCCTTGCTTGTGAGGGGGCAAAGAACACTATTTAAGGTGATATTGTTTGTTTCCTAAAAATTTTCTGTTCCACTTTAAAGGCCTGGTGTCTCTACCGTGGTTATTATGGCTGTACTCCTGAGCCCTTTTCTGCCTTTGTGACTCCTGATGATCCATGGTACTGAAACCAGAACCTGGAGGGAGCTTAGAGATCATATAGTATGGTGATCTAGTTCTGTACAGTTTTCCACTTTCAGAATCTTCTTTTATGTCATGAAGCTGCCATTAGTTTTTAACCCTTGGATATGCTGTTTTCTTTTCACTCAAACCACTGTAACAATTAAAAGAAGTCTGGAGAATTGCCTGAACTTTTTGTATTCTCAGAAATACACATGAAACCAAGAACCCTCTTTTGTATTCTTATTAGTTTAGGGAACTTTGTGGAAGAAGACCTATCTGAATGAGTGAAAAAATGTGAACTGAAGAAGATTTTGAAGAAAATTTTAAGTACAGTTAAATGAAGCTAGTAGGTTGTTACCTAGTAGAATCTCTTAGATCTATCTTAATGACTTAATAAGAATAGTTCATAATTAATCTATTGTTTACATGCAAATAGTTATTTTAAAATTTTATTTACTTAAGTGAATGACAAATTTTACTTGAATTTTTTTTCTATTATACTTTCACATAGTGAGCCAATTTTACTTTGCAAAGTCTTCAGGGTAGCCTCTTTGAATGATCAAAAATTTCAAATTGACCAAGAAATCTTATCATGGTTCTAAACAGTCTGCTGCTGCACATGCTTATCTCTAACATGAACAGATCCGAATGTCGGCTAAAAATTATGATACCATGATCTTAGAAGAATTAAAATGACAAGCCATCCAAAAGGGCAATCAAAAGATAAATAGCATATATATATACATATATATATACACATGTATATATATGCATGTATGTGTACTTATATGTTTGAAGCCTCAAAGTCCATTGGTATGGGACTCTTTCTTTATTAGTGGAGATCAGTTCTCCATATCTGTATAAGGTCTAGGGCAGAGTTGATGACAGAATGATATGTGTGTGTGTGTGTGTGTGTGTGTGTGTGTGTGTGTATGTGTGTATAATATGTTTATGAACTGTAATATTTTTTGCCATGACTTACAGCTTTTTAAATACACAGATTTTTATATATCAGCAACCCATTCTGAAAAGTATTTACCTGACTTTAAAAAGTCTACCGGATGGTTTAAAAAACTTAGTTTTGAAGTAGGCATCCGTATTTAGACCTTGATCAAGTGTTTAGATGCAGAATCACTGTGCCAATTTAAAGCTTTGATATTTTAGCTTTTAGGATGGACTTATATGAAAAAGTTCCACTAACCAGCTATGAGCCTATAGAGCATAATTAGGAAAAAAAATTCCAAACATAGGCACCTTTCTGTCCAGTCCAAAGTGAAACCTCCAGTCCTTTTATGGTTCATTTTCTGGCATACTGAATATATCAATTAGAATTGATAAGTCTCTAAATGGATAAAGTAGAATTACAGTTTTTGCCATCTTAAGTTATTCTGAGAGGGTCTGACTTTGATACCCATGTCACTACAGAGTATGTTTAAGAGTGCTCTATACACTTTTTCATTTACTACCCTGGTATTACTCCCTTACAGTGGCAGAAAGTAGGTATGGCTTTAAATAAGGGCAGATCAGGAAACCACCCACATAATAAAATTTGAGTGGCACTGGAGATTCTCAGATACCCACAAATATCTCTCATATCTGAGGCTTGATAACTAAGATCCGTTAGCGAGAATAGATCTTAATTTTTTATCTTGGTGAAAATTCCCCTAGATTATGAGACCAACATTTTAAACTGATAGTGACAGAAGCTAGGTGGTACAGTGGATAGAGTGATAGACTTCATTTTAAATTTGGCCTTAAACAATAGATGCATGATCTTGTGCAAGTCATTTAACCTCTGTTTCAGTTTCTTCAACTGTAAAATGGAATAGTAACAGTACCAACTGCCTCGGGTTGCTGTGAAGATCAAATGAAAATAATTGGAAATACATATTCAGCACAAAAATTGTCACATAGTAGGCATATAAAATGTTAGTTATTATTACTATATTTAGACATTGGCTTCTTAATATGAATGTCTTTGAGATTTCCCCCCAAGAACAAGTGTTAAGAGTGAATGGAAGAAAGAGAGCCACTTAAGGGGAAGCCGAAAGGGACACAATTAAACTTGGGTAAGTAAAATGATAAATTTCATCCTACTTAAAATATTTCTGAGGATGGCCCACCTTGAATAATCTCTATTACATTTGGGGTTTTTTTTTTTTTTTGAGCATAGGTAAATGAGGATGATATTTCATTGAAATAAAAGTCATTAGATCCAAATTAATCTTCAGTAGACTAAACTGGCCATTTTTATTCATTCCTAGATTGGTATGAAGGATAATTAAGATGACAAAATCTGAGAACAGCAGGATTACTTTCCACTTATCTAAAATCAATAGATAACAGAACAATTCTTCTACAGGCATTTTCCTCATTGTAGGAGACATGACTGAGCAGGAATTTGGCTACCAAGCATGCATGAGGTCTAGAGTAGGGTAAGAAAATGTGGGATGTGGCCAGAGTGGGGCTCCAGTTGAAGAAGAAGAGGGTAGAAGCAGAGAAAAGGAAAAGGGTTAATGGTTCTTGACTAACTGGATTTGTTTTTCCAGGCCATTGAACTGTGGTAAGAAACCTGGGATGATCACACCCTCTAGTAAACTTTATCTTCTACACTCACTTGTTTGTAAAAACAATAGGAGTCAAGAATTATTCTTAAGCGCCTACTATGTTCCAGGCACTGTTCTAGGCATTGGTGGTGCAAGTACAACGAATGATATAATCTCTACTCCTAATGAGTTTCCATTCTGAAAGGGGAGATAAGTAACACAACATTTATACAGCACAAATATAAAGTTGATAAATATAACAATATATAAAGTAGTTTGATACAATGTAGTGGGAGGGGGGCCACTAACAGTAAGGAGTATCAAGAAAGGCTCCATGCATCAGATCATTCCTGAATTGCCTCTTAAAGGAAGAAAGGGACTCTATGAGCAGAAGGAAGGAGGAAATACATTCCAACTATGGAGGATGGTCAGTGCAAAAAGGGATAGAAGAAAGGAGATGGAGTGCTAAAGGTGAGGAATACTGAGAGAGCCAGTTTTGTGGAATCACAGAACACAGGAAGGAGAACGGAGTCCAATAAGAATGGAAACATAGTTTGGAGCCAGAATGAGTAGAAATTTAAAAGTTAAGCAGAGGAACTTATATTTTTCCTTGAGACAATAGGGAAGCCATTGGAATTGGTTGAGTAGGAAAGTCACATGGCCATAGCTGTGCTTAAGGCAAATTAATATGGCATCAGTATTTGTAATGGATTGGAGTAAATTTGAGAATCGAGGCAGGGAGATCAATTAATCTCCAGACAGCTGGATCAGGAGCTGTAGAGAAGTGAGACAGCAGTAATGGCAGACAAAGAAGACCTAGACCTGAGCATATAATGCCATGCCATTCCATAATGGGTGATGGAGGTTTGAAACCAACCACCCAATTTTTCTTCTTTACAGTCCTGGGCTTTCTTTGGATTTGTCTTCAGAAAAAAAGGGAAAGTTTAATTTAGGCACTCAAACTGTATTTCTGAATTCTTGGACTGACTTGCTTACAAACCAAAAACTGAATAGGTTACCAAGAAATAGGAGTGCAATAGGGCAAGGTGACTGTTTTAATATAGGTGTTTATTACTCCTTTTATTCCTATGGCTATGAATAAAGAAGTGCATATGGTTAAGTCATGCCTGTGGATGTGATTAGGGTTCATTTAAACTCAGTAGGCACAGGAAGAGATTGGAGTTTTTGAATGTGTGGAGTCACAAACCTTAGCAATCTAATGGGATAAATGCAAATACTTCATCCTCTAAACTAATGAGACTGGCTTGTACTGTCACACACAAAGTGCCAGGAGATGAAAGTATCCATTTTCCTGAGCACATAGAGAGCTTGGCATTTCCTTAGAGTGACCTCTAATATAGGGAAGGGTATATAATTGCCAGAATATCCTTTGGCCCTTTTCAATGAAAAGAGTTGGGTAAATAAGCAGTAGAATCCTGATGGTGAAAAAAATCAATAAAATCAGGTACAAGAAGAAGATAAATAATAAGAGATAAGGATATTCTTACAGAGTATATACAGATACACAGACACCACACATGCACACACACATATATACATCCATAGGTATGTATATATACGAAGCCATGCCACTTGCTTATTGCTTCCTAAACCTATCTAGTGTCTCCCTCACATGGCCCTTATTTGTGTAGGTGAAGGATCACAATAGAGTCTCAAATCTTCCTGGTTGCTGCACCACTGGGTCTCAATTTGTAGAGTTAACCCCTAAGCAATGCCCTAGCCGTATGTACTTCCATACTCTAGATGAGATGAAGTCCATAAATCTTAACAGTGCTGGAACCCTTCACAGGAAAGGTATTGGCTATAAAGTTGGGCCTCAGGTAGAGAGGAGAATCAGTAACTTAAGACTCTCAGAGTTTGTCTATGGCAATGTTCTGACCAAACCTTTTTATGTTGTACTTCAGGGGGTAGGCCTGGGGTCAAACTGGGAGGAAAGAAGAAATATAGCCATGAGAGGATATCCTAGAAGACTGGGAATGGTAAAAGGTAGAAAACAGGACCAACTTCATTGGCTTTTCAGAATCTCCTTGGGCTACTGGCCCAGCTGGTCATTTCAATCTCTGAAAGGACAGATCTTGCTGAAGTCCACAGGTCTGAAGAAAATAAAAAATAGGTACTAAGAGTTGGGTGGGGAAACAGAAAAGTAACGGATCTGATTGAAAGCTTTCATATACAGAAAGGAATAGTATAACAACAAGAAGTTTGATTATAGCAGATATACCATAAAAGTGTACTGATAAAAAAGCAGAACAAAAACGATGACAAAGGAAGGAAAAATGAACAAACGATCGAGGAAAAAAGTTAAGAAAATGAACAAATAGTGTATAGAGAATGAAATGAGTGAAAACAAAAACCTCAGAGGTTAGGAAAGAACTGTAATATAATTGATGAGATCCCTAGAAATGCAATAAAAATAGAACTACAAAAACTTCCAGGATGGTCCACATACATAACAGAATTTAGCAAGTGTAAAATAAATATGGACAGGGATAAGAGGCCTTAAGGAAGAAATCATTAAGTCTAACAAGAGAACAAAGACTTTAGAACAAAGTAGTAGATTAAAAAAAATGCCAGAATTGTAACTAAAAATACAGAGGAAGAAGGAAAAAGGCAAAAGACAACAGGTTTGGAAGAAAGTATAAAAACTTTACAATATGCGAATAGTTGAAGATAAAAATGAAGTGGCTCTATAAAATGTATAGTTTCTCTATTAAAATACATTGAAAAAATATTTCAGCACCAAAATTCAGGAAATAATAGAGGAAAATTGCCCAGTGATACTGGAAGCAGATAGTAAAATGTAGATTGAGGATTCTATGGACTGCCAACAAAAAGTACTTCAGAATTTAGCTTTCCCAGAAATCATGATCAAATTTCAGAATTATAGTATCAAAGAACAAATATTGCAGGCAGTCAAGGACAAGAAAAATTTCCCTTTCTTTTGAAGGAAAAATATTAAAAATGAAATATATTATTCTGAAAACCAAAGATAGGTTTGTATAACATATGCCGCAAAACTGAGTCTAATAATTCATGAAAAATTGGACTTTGAAGGGGGAAGCTGTTGAGTCACTCCTTCAAAAGGAAACTGAGGTAAGTAGTATATACAATAAGCAAACATCAAACATAAGAAAAATACATAGATTCAGCCAAGAATGAAAGACTAAGAAATAAAATGAATGTCTTCATGCATCAAGGGTTAGATAAGGCTATGAATTTATAAATTTTGTTCTTTTTTATTTTCTCTTTCAAATGCCTTTTACTTTGAGTGATGTTGAAATAACAAAGACAATCTTTGAGCAAAATTGTCTAAGGATCAAAAGACAGAAGGGAATAAAAAATTTTAAAAAGAAACAAGAATGCAGGAGAATATAAATGAGCATTTTTGGGATAAAGATCCTTATTTTCTGATCAGTAAACCAATATTGATGCCTTGAATATTTATTTTGCCCTCTGGTTCTAGAATCTCAGGGCAGTTTTCATTGATAATTTCATGAAAGATGATGTCTAGGCTCTTCTTTTGATCATGGCTTTCAGGTAGTCCCATAATTTTTAAATTGTCTCTCCTGGATCTATTTTCCAGGTCAGTTGTTTTTCCAATGAGATATTTCACATTATCTTCCATTTTTCCATTCCTCTGGCTTTGTTCTGTGATTTCTTGCTTTCTCATAAAGTCCTTAGCCTCCATCTGTGCCATTCTAATTTTGAAAGAACTATTTTCTTCAGTGAGCTTTTGAATCTCCTTTTCCATTTGGCTAATTCTGCTTTTGAAAGCATTCTTCTCCTCATTGGCTTTTTGAACCTCTTTTGCCAATTGAGTTAGGCTAGTTTTCAAGGTGTTATTTTCTTCAACATTTTTTTGGGTCTCCTTTAGCAGGGAGCTGATTTGCTGTTCATGCTTTGACTTCATGTCTCTCATTTCTCTTCCCAGCTTTTCCTCCACCTCTCTAACTTGATTTTCAAAATTCTTTTTGAGCTCTTCCATGGCCTGAGCCCATTGAGTGGGCTGGGACACAGAAGCCTTGATTTCTGTGTCTTTGCCTGATGGTAAGCATTGTTCTTCCTCATCAGAAAGGAAGGGAGGAAATGCCTGTTCACCAAGAAAGTAACCTTCTATAGTCTTATTTCTTTTCCCTTTTCTGGGCATTTTCCCAGCCAGTGACTTGACCTCTGAATATTTTGCTCACACCCACCTCACCTCCTGATCCTCCCAGCCAGTGTTTGGGGTCTGAGATTCAAATGCTGCTTCCAGCCTCAGGGCTTTGGGCGGGGGCAGGGCTGCTATTCAGTGTGAGATTAAATTCAGATGCTCAGGTGAGGGCAGGGCTGCCTCTCAGGCTCAGTTCCCTCAGGGAGTTTATGCACAGACCTTCAACAATGGATCCAGGCTCCTGCCTGCTTGGAGAGCCCTGGTCTGCCGCTGCCCCTCAGCTTCTGTCTCCCGAGGGGGCCCGAGCCATGGGGGCACCCCACTCCCCCCTCGACCCGCCAAAGGGACTCTCTCACCGACCCCCGTCACCTGTGGGTGGAGGTACTTGTGCGGCCGCTGGAGATCCCGTCCCTGAAGCCCGCTCGGATCTGTTCCTCTCGGTGCCGCGGCCACGGCAGGGCTGTACTCAGCTCCCAGTCCTGGCGCCCAGTCCGCAGCACGAAGGACCTTTTACAAGAGGTTTGCAGGTCTCTCCGGAACAGAAATCTCCCTCGCTCCAATGTTCTGTGGCCTCTGGGTGCAGAATTCGCCGTGAGTTACTTCTTTGTAGTTGTTCTATGGGTTGTGGGTTCGGAGCTATGTGTATGTGCGTCTTTCTACTACGCCATCTTGGCTCCGCCCCCCACCAATATTCTTGATGGCAAAAGTACAGAGAAATTCTTTCTGGTCAGAAAGAGGGGAGAAATAGTATAGGGAATATGGGAGAATACTGGTTAGAACTTCAGAGGATTTGTGGATGAGAGGTTTTAGCTTTCTTCCCCTGTCCTGGGAAAGTAGGGATAGATAGAAAATGTTAGGGGATGTCATAGAGGGAGAAGTAGGAGTTGAGTTCTTCTAGTGTGGGGCCATGATAGGGGATAATTTGAAAGATCTTTAGAAAAATCTCACTAAGGCAAGGAAGATGAATTGGGGATGGAAGTCTCAAAACAGCTTACATATGGGGAGAATTTGGATATTTTAGAAAAGCTTCTTTAAGCCTGATCTCTTATGGTCTTCATGAGTCAAATTTCTTGGGAGTACCTCCCATTAGGGTGGAGAAAATCATTGAGACTTTTAGGGTAAAAAAATTAGAGAGAGACAAAGGGAAATGGTTTCAGAGGGTGTATATTGTGGAATCAGGAGTAATAGGTGAGGAGGGAAAAAAGTAAAGGAATAGACTAGAGTCAGGAGTGTGCTGGAGACTGTTCCTCCTGGTTTGTGTGAACATTTACACCTCAAAAATCAGCAAACACTACAAATAAGAGTTTGATTTATTATTTTTGTTAATCATTTAGATTTAAGAAGATGATGTGGAAAATGTTAATAATGCATATAAAACATAAAAGTATGTATGTATGTATGTCCAAGAGGTGGTTGCTAAACATTTGTCAGCACACCTTTGAATGGAGTTCTTGGTCTCAAGTTACAGTACAATCTTCACTACATTGACTATGTCCATTAATTGATATTCTTAACAAGGAGGTTTATTTTTTTCAGAGATCTACCCCCCAAAATGATGAGAAGAGAATGGGGGCAGCGGGGTAAAATAAATCTCTAATAGCACTAACAAGTAGGCAAATTAGAAACTATACCTAAATGTTGTGTGTGTGTATGTATGTGTGTATGTGTGTGTGTGTGTGAGAGAGAGAGAGAGAGAGAGAGAGACAGAGACAGAGACAGAGACAGACAGACAGATGGACACACACACACACACACAGACAAAGACAGAGACAGAGAGAGAGAGCTAAAAATACAGAGGAAGAAGTTCAAAGGCAAAAGACAACAGGTTTGGAAGAATACATATGAGCTTTACAAAATATGAATAGTTGAAGACAGAATATGAAGTGACTCTAAAAAAGTACAGTTTTTCCATTAAAAAACATGAGAAACAATACTGAAGTACCAAAATTCAGGAAATAATAGAGGAAACTGTCCAGTAATATTGGAAGCAGACAGCAAAATGTAGATTGAAAAGGTTCCATAGTCCACCAACAAAAAGTAATTAAAAATTTAACTTTCCCAGAAACAGAAATCAAATTTCAGAATTACATCAAAGAAAAAATATTGCAGGCAGTCAAGGACAAAACATTTTCTTGTCTTTTCAAGGAAAAACATTAAAAATGGAATATATTATTCTGAAAAACAAAGACTGGTTTGCATAACATATGCTGCAAAGCTGAGCCTAATAATTAAAAAAAAAATTGAACTTCAAAGGTGAAACAGTTGCATTATTCCTTCAAAAGTTAAGAGAGGTGAGTAGTGTATACAATGGGCAAACATCAGACTGAAGAAAAATACAAAGATTTAGCTAATAATGAAAGATTAGGAAATGAAAGGAATATCTTCATAAATCAAGGGTTTTTTTTTTTTCTTGGAAAGCAAACTTATTACAGTTTAAAATGACCACATTTATTCCAGAGTTGTATACAATGTAATATTATTTCAGATCTTGTGAAAAATAAAACATTGGCACTGTTTGATGAGAATATAAACCAGGCCTTTTGTTAAACAAAACTTGTCCATGCTGAGTATTAAAAGAAGATTCATCATTCTTACTAGACAGATTACAGATTGTTTCTATCATCTCTACAACCCAAGTTACTATAAAATTTGAAGACTCTACAAGGACTTTCTGTAGATCCTGTACTGTAGAAAGGTGTCTTCATGGCATTAAAGTGTTAAAATGCTGATCTACTCCCTATCAGTTTGAGGAGAACTTTAGTTTGTGGAGAACTTAATATGCTTAACATGAGCATATTAGCAATCTAAACTCTTTTTTTCTAGCTTGCTGACTCCTTATGGAAAGCTATTTCTTTTCAAAAGACCTGAGTAACTCTAAAGTACATTTTTGAATGTCCTGAGATCTTGGACTTCTTAAAGAGCATTTGCCTCAAAAATCATTAGTCAGACTTTAAAACTGAGTTCTGACAGAGGTTGAGGCAGAGGGAGACAAAGAAAACAAGAACAACCGTACACAAAGACTTGAGGAACACAAAAATGAACATTTGGTGGGAGGGAACTCCACCCTTGCCACATTTTTATTATAAGTAAAAAAGCAGGAGAGGCTAAGTGTGACTTTAAAAAGGGAGGGAAGGATTTTTTTTTAAAGTTTAAAGAAAAACATTTAATGGAAACAATTAGAACACTAAATGTGAAAAAATTAAGATTGCTAGGTTAACAAGAAAATGAATAGAAGAATGGATAAACATCCACAATTTTTTGTTTTGTAAATTGGAAGCAACATGTGACACAGGATCTGAATCCTTAAAAGAAAAGCTAGGCAAATTACAAAAAAATGATTGGTGGTGACCCAACAACAGTAGAAGACATTAATATACTTCCCACAGAGCTGGATAAATTCAACAGAAATAAGAATTAAATGATGAATGGCAATTTTTAATTGGGAATATTAAAAATATACCCATTCCCCTGCATTTCATATTATCTTCACAAAATTGGTCATGTGATTAGGTACCAAAGAGTCACACGTGAATATTAAAAAAGCAGACAAAATAAATATCTCCTTTAGAGACCATTACATAATGAAATTAGTGATACATAGAGGAAATATGACCAAAACAGAGAGATCGAAATGGAAATTAGTTAATGATCTTCTGGATGACTATGCCAAGAAACAAATAATAGGCACAATAAGCAATTAAATTAAAGAGAATGATAACAATGAGAGTAAATATCAAAATTTATGTGATGTACCTTAAATAGTCTTCAGAGAAAAGTTTACATTTCTGAAAGTTATAGATGGATAAAATTATTAATCAGTTAACTGATTATACAAATAAAAAGACTAGAAAATAAAACAATTACAAAATAAGGAACCCTAAAATTAGAGAAATAGAGAAACTTGAAAATAATGTATAACTAATTAAATAAAAAATGTAACTATTAAAAGATTAACACAATAAAAAGCTGTCAAATAATCTGCTCAAAACAAAAGAGAAGCATTCAAATAAACAAATGTGAGTAAAATGAATTCACAACAAATAGGAAATCAAGAAAATGATCAGGAATTATTATACACAATTATATGTCAGTAAAACTTATTTAAAAATCCCATAGGAAATAACTATTTCCTATAAAAAGATTGTGAATCCAAATAAGCAAAATAAGAAATGGAGATCTTAAAGAATAGATATTAAAAAAAAAAGAAACTGAGTAAAGGGAAAAAAAGAACTATGAAAAAGAAAAAAGGCTTTTAGTCCAAATTCTGCACACTTCTAATAGCCTACCTTGGTCTCAGAAAATAGACATTGAAACGTTATTCCCTCCTCTAGGCAGAGTTAGGATATTTTGGGAGCAGAATGCTACATGCCCTGTCATTTTCTATTGTTTCTCTTAACTACTTTTCTTTGTTACAATAAAGGGAACAATCCTAAGGGTCAGATTTTGGGGGACAGTAGTCACTGGGAGAATTCTGTATCCAAGAATGACTGTGATGTAAAAACAAAACAAAAACTTCAGTAAAATACAACAAAAAATGCAGCGGCATATGTTCTTAAATAAATGCCTCCAGAAAGAAAGGCGTTTGGATACCTCAGATGACAGATAAAATTGACAATGAAGAAAACAGAATGATAACCATGCTATCAGACCTGGGCTATGGGCTGATTAGAGAAACAGACAGATTCACAACAGGTGGGGTTTGGGGTTCTATGAATGATATTTCCCTTTTCCTCCATAGGTATTTCATGGCAATCTCTGCTTGCATATTTCTGATTTGGAGATCTGCAGTGGAGGTACCAAGATGTTTCGAAATATCTGGTCAGATCAAGATTGTCAGCAATTGATTTGGTGAATAGCTTACATGTTCACTCTGGGATTTAATGACTTTTAATAAGATTTGGGCAAACTTTAAGACAGTCTGGTTAAGTATTTATCCAATTAAGCACTTCACATGTTGGTAGACTAGAAGGTAAATGGATGAACTGACATCATTCATAGCAAGGCAGGGATATTCTGCATTTTGCTCTTTGATAATAATACAACCTGACACGATTCAGGAAATTTCAAGACCAAGTTGACACGCCATCATTTGCTGGCACGGTTGTGTCCTTTCTTCAAAATGAACAACTTAAGCAGAGGGAACTATTATGGAGGTCTCGTTTGACATTGTTGACATTTGTCACTTCATGTCATAACCTTAATAATATTTAAACATATTCATGGAGGAAGGCTTACTGATTGTTCAAAACACAACCAAGAATTCTGAAACCTGCAACCTCTTGAAACATTTGCTCCATCAGCAATCAACAGATCAGATTTGCTTTGAGAGCTAAGTATTATCTGTCATGTTCCATAGGGGGAAAATAAAGACAGCTTTTCTAAGGTCTTTGATTTTCTTTTCTTTTTCTTTTTTATTATTCCTTTGTTTGCGGAGGTTACTTACATCACTAACTAAATATGCTGTGAATTTTTCTTTGTCCTTCATCCATCAAAGCAGATCAATTATAAGACCAGTGAAACTGGATCACAACTCCTAGCTACACGGTCATATTACCACTCATATTATTACTAAAAGCCACATCTATATTCCAAACTGAGATACTATAACCCCTTTGTCATTTTCCAATAAAAAAGACCATACCAAATAGGCAGAGCACACCGTAATTAGCAGCTGGCAGAGAAAGCTGTAAATCTGTATGAGTTCTGAACGATTTGCTTACATTGTTGCTTTGTTGACAAATGACGCTGTACATGTTAATGTTCCTGAAATGTCCCCATTGCACCTGACGTGCCAATAAATGCCAGCCAGCTGTATGAATTATGGAAATAAGATTTTTGTTTATGAAGGTATCCCAGACATTTATTTTACAGCATTCCTCTCGACAGATTTAATGTCTGGAGTTACATTGAGAAGATATTTGCTACCTGACATAATGGATAATGGATAATGGAAACCTTAAAGGCTCTGTTATTTTTTTCTTTTAATGATGGCACTAATATATACACATGTACATACACTGTATGTGTACATGTACACCTGCTGCATATGCATATATATTTAAATTTGCCTTGTAATCATACATTTTGCTCTCCTTTTAAAACATAGTATTTTAAATGAAATATTAGATTTTTTTTAAAAGATTGGATAGCACAGACATGCATCTTTTATTTAATGTAAAGAATATGTCTAGTAGCAAGTAAAATAAGTCTGTTCTATAGAGAGACATCCATTTGCCTTCTAAAGGTTTCCCTTCACCAAGTGGCCACAATTATGTTTCTAGCACTAATTCTAGATTTTTGGTTTTTGAACAAGGCCTGATCTTGCACTAGATTTAAACATGCCTATAAAAATCAAAATCTGTCATCCTATCATTACTTTTTATCATTTATATGTATAGCATATATGTATATATATATATATATATTGTATCTGGACAGAATTTTATTTTTATAATTAATTTATTTGTTTTCAGTTTTCAATAATCACTTCCGTAAGTTTTAAATTTTCTCCCCTTCTCTCTTCCCTTCCTCCCCAAGATGGTATGTGATCTTAACATGGGTTCTACACATACATTCTTATTAAAAACATTTTCACATTAGTCATGTTGCAGAGAAAAATTAATATGAATGGGAAAAACCATGAGAAAAACCAAACCAAACCAAAACATCACAAAAGAAAAAAATAGTCTGCTTTATTCAGCGTTCTGACTATTGTTCTTTCTCTGGATGTGGACGGCATTTCGCATAAACAGTCTTTTGGAAATGTTTTAGGTCCTTACGTTGTTGTGAAGTGCCAACTTTGTCAGATACAGTCCTTGCACACTGTGGCTCTTACTGTATATAATGTTCTCTGGTTCTGCTCATTTCAGTCAACATCAGTTCATATAAATCTTTCCATGTATTTCTGAAGTCCTCCTATTTGTTATTTTTTAAAGCACAATAGTATTCCATCACCAACATATACCTCAACTTGTCCAGCCATTCCCCAATTGATGGGCATCCCTTAGTTTTCCAGTTTTGGGGACCATAAAAAGGACTGCTATAAATATTTTTGTACATGTGGGACTTTTTCCCATTTTTATGCTCTCTTTGGGATATAGCTCTAGAAGTGGTGTTGCTGGGTTAAAGGGGATGCACATTTTTCTAGCCCTTTGGGCATAGTTCCAGATTGCTCCCTGGATAGCATTATTTTGTGTAAGTATTGAGATATTGTATCACAGAAGATCAGAGGTGGAAGGAAGCATGGAAATCTCATAACCTACCCTCTTTCAGGTGAAGAAACTTAGACTCACAGAAGGGATGCAACTTGTCCACAGTCGCAAAGCCAGTTATTAGAAACTTTAGGACTTAGAACATAGATTCAGTGTTCGTTACACCAAACCATCCTGCCTCTAATTACTTTACTATTATAATCACATCCTTGTATGTATGTGTATATGTATATTTACATTTATATATTCACATTTATATTCACACATGCAGACATATATATATGTCCATTTCTCCAAATTTTAAGATTTTTAAGGGCATTTCTTTCTGCCTTCTCTACTAATGTCATAAGAGCTCTAAATACTATAGATGCTCATTAAATACTTGTTGATTAATTATGCCCACTCCAAGTCCTCCTCCCCCAATCCAATGGAATCTTCACAAAAATCTAATGAAGGATTAGGTGCATTCCATTGAGATTTTATCTCTCCTTGTTCAATGAGTCGCTTGAGTGCTTCCCATGACAAAGACTCTCTTTGCAAATTCTATTCTGATGCTTTATTCTGAGGTCAAATGGACATCTTGAAGGCTGCACCAATGGATGATAAGTTTTCAAAGTTTCTACTATGCTGAAAAGATTTAGAATATGGATCATTAAATCAATCAGTCAACATTTACCAAGTACCTACTCTGTGCCAGGCACTGTGCTAAGCACTGGGGATACAAAAAAAGAGACAAAAGACAGGATTCTTTACCTTTTTTTTTTCTCGTGGACCCCTTTGGCTGTCTGATGAAACTTATAGATGTCTTCTCTGAAAAATGTTTATGAATGCATACAATAGAATACGTAAGAATATAAAGGAAACTAATTTCATTGAAATATGATTTTTTAAAAAAAAGTTCACAGATTCTTGAGTTCATAATTTCTAAATAGAATATTGACTCAATGAGGAGCTACCATTTGAGATAGCTAATTTTGAAGAGACATCCTGAGAAAGTCATGAAAAAGCCATGATTTTCCATCATCTCCACCCTCTCCCCCAGATGCTTATTAAGCCCATTTAAGAGCGAGGGAACATGAGATTTGCTTGGATAGAGGAGTGTTCACACAGATGAAATCATGGTAAGTTCAGCATGACTCAGTCAGCTAGGAAACCTAATTAACAGGGAGTTATGGAAGGACTAGCACATGTGGTGAAAATTAACTGACCTTATGATCACGAAATAATCACTGGTACCAAATTATGCAAACATAACAATAAAGTAAATTAAATAATAATAATTTAAAATTTTTTGTTTTAACATCAAATAGAGTGAAGTTTACATTCTTGCACATGAATATAAATCTACTCCAAGTGTATTCTTTGAAAAATATACTTGCTGCTTCCTTTGTCATGAAACATAACACAGACCTGCTGCTTCCTCTGAAATGCATTACTTTGTAGAAACTGTGTTTCTTTCTCAGTCACATATAAAAGGAACCTAAAATATCCAGTTCTAGGCTGTATCTAGAACCGTTGATCTGACTGATTATGTATTTGTTAATTCTGAAGAATTGGTTGACTTTCTGCATAATTAATCTTTGACTCAAAAAAATATTCAATGGCTCCCTCTTTCTGTTGGGCTAATACTTCTCTATGTGACAGTAAATGTTCTCCCTCATCTTTACCTTCTGCTTCCTTGAAGTCCCAGCTAAAATGTCACCTTGTACAGAAAGTCCTATACTTTCCTACGTTGAATACCGCCAATTTATCTTGTATTTATCTTTTTTGTACTTAGTTGTTTGCATGTTGTCTCCCCCATTAAAGTGTAGGGGCTCCTTCAGTGTAGGGGCTGCCTTGTGTCTTTCTTTTCGTCTCCTCAATGCTTAGTACAGTGGCTGGCACATAGTAGGCAACTAATACATTTTTACTAATTTACTGACATTTAACGTTTTCTATAATCTGGCTCCAGCTACTTTCCCCATCTTATTTCATATCAGAGCTCTTCCTGTATTGGTTATCTTAGTTCAATTTGATGGCTAATTATTTGCCTTATATAACATTCCATTTTCTCCCTTTCTAACTGCATCTGGGGGGTCTCCTTTGCCTAGAAGGCACTCCTCCCTCAGTTCTGTTTCACAGATTCTCCAGCTTCTTTCAAACTAGAGTTCTGTGCTTTCCTGACCCCTATAGTTGTTAATTCCTGCTTGAAATTGCTTTGTATTTACTTATTGATAGATATTTCCTTGGGCATCTCCCAGTCAACTGTATAGTCTTTGCAGTCAGGGACTTGTTTTGATTCTTGTTTTTCAATCCAAAGTGCCTAATACGATGCTTAGCACATAGTAGGCAATTAAGGAAAGTTTGTAAAAATATTTATTGGAGGGAATCAGTCCAATTCAGCAATCGTTGACATAAAAACCTGTTTGCTCCAGATAAAAACATGTTGGTTTTTTGGCTACTGTTCCACTGATCAATTAGTAGTCAAAGAACCCAAACCTTTGCATTAATTATCACAGTGCTTGAGTCAGGAAGCCATATTGATACGGATTTAAGCTCTTCCAGAATGCAGCCAGAAGGTACAAATATCTTACAAAAATCTCCTACTGAAAACTGTATCTTTAGCCTTGAATCAGCTTGACAAATTTAATTCATTTAATAAATATTTGTTAAGTACAAGGACGAAAAACACAACAATCTCTGTCCTCAAGGAGCTTACATTCAACGTGGGGGAGGGGGATGGGAGGGCTGCAAAATGACATGAATGAGTGAATATAGTATTTATGTAACATAATCCAAAATAGTTCTAAGAAGAGAGAGAGGGCTATTACTTGGGAAAATCAGAAAAGAATTTAATGTAGAAGATAGCACATAGCCTGTGCTTTAAGGGAAGATAGAAATTTTGCGTGGTGTCTCCCTAAACCATTGCCATATCACTCACCAAGGCAAGACAATGGAACCCTCATAGGATGCTTTGTTCACACACATATACACACACACACACACACACACACACACACACACACACATCTTATTCTTCTTTTTAAAGACACGCTATTCTCCAAAGCCTAAAGATAAAGCAAACCCATTTACACAAATTTGCCATTTTCTGAAACTTTGATCTATGGCATCTAGGTATAATCGAAATATTAAATAGGGAGGGAAACCAAAATCACCTTTGTGACCAAAAGGCAGTCCCCACTGAAATGGTTCCTACTCCAAAAGACTCCAGATGGTTAAAATGATGCTTAAGTATATGCTGGCTACAGCTCAAATCTTCTGGTCTACATTGGCTATTATAGAAATGACACCCATATATACATAAAATCATATGCACATATATTAACCATTTCACAGATTTGTGTTTGCGTGTATGTGTGAAATGAAAAGCTCACAGTCATAGGTCTATTGTACTCAAAGGGTTAAGACTCTAATTTTTGGCACAGTTGCTCTTGCCTGTGTTTGCTCAAAGGAGGATTAAGGCTAATGTGCAGCAGAGGAGTAATGTAATGAAACCTGGACTATATCTTGCTGCTCAATATACCTGCACGATGGAAAACATGGGAACTCGGCCTCTACTACCCATTTTCCCTTTCTTGTGCATGGAATTCATTGAAGCTAATGGGAAGAAAATTATAGTGGTCTCACAGGTCTCTAACAACAGGTCTCTGTATGGATAAATTTAACTTGTCAAGATTCCTTACAGAATGACACAACTAAAGCCGAATAGTCAAATAAGAATAGCTAAAATCCTAAAAAAAAGTATTCAATTCCCTTTCTCCAGTTAAATAAAACCAGACACAGAATGGACAAAAGAGCCATAATTTGACTAAAGATGTGCCCAAGTGATAATGTTGCTACTTATGAAGCTTCGAAGTTAAGCAAAAGTTAAATAATTACTTGTAGGAAGTCTTATTTCACTGAAGTTTTGTAATTCCTTTGTTTCTTAGATTTATCAGGGTCCAGTTTTAAAGAAAGAGATCCTTAATAACTAGTTTTCTGACAGCCTGTTATAGAAGTTTTAAAAGTCCAACAACAAGTCCAGCTGTCTAAATTTAAAGACCATCACAATTAAAGCTGTACATTAGAGAAAATGATCTTGGGGTATTGTAAGAAATACGGGCCTTGAATTTCAATACAATTGACTGAACACACACCCATTGCAATATACTAAAGTGAACTGAGAGCTAGAGGAATTAGTATTTTTAAATTGGGCAAGAAAACTGGAAAAAAAAAGATTCCTGAGGCACTAATCCTTGTCAAACTTCCATTTTTAGACATTTGATCATGGCGCCACAAGCTGAATAGATCATGGCTTTGTTCATAAAAGCAACATATATTGATGATCACGATTGAGAGTTGGGCATGACATGGTATGAGTATATGAGATGACCTTGTGAGATGGAAAATATCCAAAATGGCTCCAGCAGAAATTCTAACAGAAGGTGCTCTAACCCAGTGCTGAACTTTTAGAGAAGAGGAGAGATGACCGGGGGCAGGGGGGTGGTGGTGTAATAAGGTCATGGAGTCATGACCCAGGAAAAGCAACCAGAGAAATCTCATTTCACATCTCTCCTGTCTTTGACTTGCTCTATTGTTAACGAATAAGCCAGGAAAAGCAACTGGAATCCTATAAAACGCAGCTGATAAAAAGCATGCTAAGACACAGTTGGACTAAGAATTGGAAGTTTCTCCCTGTGACAGAACTGAGTCGAAAAGTTATATATCAACATTTCCCCTCCTCTTACCCAGATTTCTGTTAATTTGATCACAACCCTCTTGTAGGCCACAAATGAATTAGTTTTTGGAAGCATTAAAAAAATCTGAATGCGTTAATTTGTTTGCTTCTAGTGTGTGGAAATTGACTTGTGAGGTTTAGGCATTTGAAAAATGTCCTAAAATTTCTGGGTTTGGATATGGGTAGTCTGGGTCTAAGAGAAACTATGGGTACTTAGCCATATAGTAGTTGTTTAAGTATCTTTCCAATTGTATTTCTTTGGGTGACTCTGAGACTATGAATAAAACTGCATTCCATTTGTTCAGTTGACTTTATTGAGCTAGACATATCTACGTTTCAGTGCTTTATCAAAGCTATTATGATTGGATAAATCCACAATGACCACTCCTTGGATATGCTTGGCAACCCAGAGATAAGTGGAGTTGGATAGAGAGGTCCCTCTGTCAGAGAACTATAGAGACCATGATATTTCCCCAGAACTCCCTGTTATGTTGAGTAGAACATATGTTTGCTAGAATGCATGTGGAACTTCCAAGTGGTTAGACGTTTTGGCGAACAAGTCAAATTAGCTAGTAGCTGACTGTATCACTGACGATTGAATAACTGTAGTTCACATTGGTATAATTCTTTAAGGTTTATGAACTACTTTCCATACCACCATCATATTATGAAAGAAGCATTATCCCCTTTTAATGGATGAGAAACTGGGGCTCAGAGATGCCAAACACCTTTTTTATGGTCACATAGCTAATACCTGTCAGAACTAAGATTTGAAAACTGATCTAGTTGTCTTTCCACTACAATATGTTGCAAGATATAACCTATAATTGGGACATTATGGTATATTTATTTTCAAAATTATATTACTTTACAGGTACCTCTCCTACATGTAGGAGAGGCAGAGGCCAATGTACTAGCTTAATCAGATGTTGAAAGTGGCTGGAGCTAGAATAAGTAGAAGTTTGGAGGAAAAGAGAGACAGTATTTAGTAGAAAGAATTATTCCTGGCAGGAAGAAGCTAGAAAGGGAACAGGAAAGTATAGAAATTTAGTCATTTAGTCAATCCACAAGCATTTATTGTATTTATTCTGTGAAAGAGAATTATACTTAATAAAGAAAGGAATAACTAGTGTGAGTAGGGAATATAATTGAATAAATCATTATGATTACCTATCCAATTTAAAATAATAAATAAAATGCTTTGGTACCTTAATCAGGTGGGAACTCAGGTCTATTGAATCAAATCAAAGACATTCTCACTAAATGTAAAAAGCTCTTGATCAATTTAGATCTCTCTGATGAACCATTGTATGAATTGAAAGTGATGGTGTACAGGAAGAGTATTTGAATTGTTAGAAGTTTGGTCACTCCCTGGAGATTATTTATGAAACATCAAGCCAGTTGGACCTGATTGAGACTTGCAGTGGAATGAACATCTGGTGGCAGAGCTGCTTCTGAAAGGAATTGCTTAAGGGGAGAAGTAAACCTTCTTATCTTCAGCTTTGGCTTCCTTCCCACTGGCCTTGACTAGAGTAAGACATTTGGGAACATGTAGGGACCAGAGCATAGCATTTTGTCACTTTCTTTAGATGGCATGCGTTACTTGACTCATTTACTCAATTAGACTCCCACTTGATACTTAGGGATAGAAGAAACTCTCTTCTAAAGCAATCTCATTTATTCTCAAGACTTAAAATATCACCTCTAAGCAGATGACTGCCAAATTAATACCTCTGGTCCTGATCTTTTTCTCCTGAGCTCCAGACCTACACTTCCAATGGTCTACATAATATCTCTGTCTTTTGGAAACTCAAATTTAAATGGTCCAATCTCACAATATCTCCTTTCACCTTCTTCTGATCTCAGTATTATTAGTCAAGCGCAGATCTTGTTAGGACTTGCCTAGACTATCGCAACAGTTCTCTAACCGGTTTTTCTTCCTCCTGCCTTTAACTTCTTTAAGTCATTCTTCCCATCACTATCAGATTTTATCTTTCTTATGTACAGATCTGGACCATATCAGTATTCTAGTTCAAACCTGTCAATTACTTCCTAATGTCTACCACCAAAATTTCAGATTCTACCTTTAAATTCAGGACCTAAACATTATTTACTAATATAGATGGTATTAACCTTTAATATAAAACATGCCTTCTTCCTCTTCAAAAAAGAAAAAAAAAAGAATCTTATAAAATTTCCCACAAGTACATATAGAGTCCAGTGGAAAGTGGATTTAAGCTTAGGCTGAAACCATGGCCAAAGATAAAAGGCTCATGATTACCTGGGAATGCTTTTTTCCCCCTTTGTAGGAGCCTCAAGAAGTTCACTTAGGCATGGTGTAGTTTCCTATGAGTCTGTGTTCAGTTTGGCTTTGGCTGCCAATGCAGATAATGTCATTGGTTGATCTGGGGATGCTACTATGACATTGATGGAAAAATCAGAAGTGTTCTTGACCTCTAATATTTGCAAAGCCATCCTCTAGCCAATGTAGGGTAAGGGAGGAGACCTAGGATGAAGCCAAAGCAAATGTCTTTTTATCACCACCCTCACCCCCACTCCCTGTCTTAAGGGTTCTACTAAAAGACAGCATTGGCTCCAATACTGGAATTACTGGTTCTCATCTAGTTTGATATTTTAATGACAACCTCTGCCATATCATAGTTTTTTCAGCCTATCCAGTAGTACATTTAAGAACTTTTTATGTTTTTTAATTAAAACTTATGATTGAGAATTTTTTTCATCTTGTCAGGGTAACAGGGTATCTTATCACTTATTTTAAGTGGTGATAGGGTGACTTGATTGATTGAATCAACTCTGTCTTTTACACCTGATTCATAGTCAAAAATGATTCCCTTACATTTTTTATTCTGCTTGTAACACTGCATTAGATTTTAAGCTTGATGAGGGAAAGGGGTTATGGCTAGTACCAAGACTGTCCTTCCTTCTTTTCTACTTTCCCTTCTTTCATTCCCTCCATCCCTTTTCTCTTAGTGCTTTGAAGTACTGAGAAAATGATCTACATTCCTTGCCCAATTCTTTTTACCTTAGATGTGATGGCTTCAGCTTTGGTAATTTTTGTTTTGTTTTAAATTTATTTAGTATTTTATTTTCCCCAGTTACCTGTAAAAACAATTTTAACATTGTTTTTGAAAACTTTGAGTTCTAAATCTCTCTTTTCCTCCCTTCCCATCTCCCCATTCACAAGGGAAGCAGTTCAGTATAGGTTATACACATGTAGTCATGCAAAACATTTTCATATTAGTCATGTTGTGAAAAAAAACATAGACCAAAAAAACCCTCAAGAAAAATAAAGTTAAAAACAAGTATGCTTCAATCCATATTCAGACAGCATGAATTCTTTTTTCTGGGAATGGATAGCATTTTTCATCATAAATCCTTTAGAGCTGTCTTGGTTCATTGTACTGCTGATATACTTAAGTCATTCACAGATGATCATCTTACAATATTGCTGTTACTTTGTACGTTGCACCATACATTTTACTTTGCATCAGCTTATGCAAGTCTCTCCAGGTTTATAGTACAGTAGTATTCTGTGACAATCACATTACCAAAATTTATTCAGCCCTTACCCAATTGATGGGCATCCTCTCAGTTTCCAATTCTTTGCCACCAGAAAAGAGCTGCTATAAATATTTTTTTTTACATATAGGTGTAATGTTAATGGGTTTTATGTTAATGGGACTTAAAGATCTTTTCCACCCATTAAGAGACCTCACATGGAGCCCATTGGGGGAGGAACTTGTTTAAAGAGAGAGTTTGCTTGTGGGGAAGTTTGCTTACTTGAAGACTTCCACACCTTTGGTAATTAGGCACTGAAGCATGTGGGTTGTGAGGCCTTCTGGTTCTCTCTCTCTCTCTATACTCTGAGGTGAGGTTTTGCTTTAGGGGCTTACTTTTTGGAAGAATTCTCATATGATATGACCAGATGAGACTCCAGCTAGCCATTAAGAAGCCCCCCAACTTTGAAAACCCAGATATTGGTGCTTCTCTCTCTGGTAACTATGTATGTATGTAATAGTCAGAGAGTTGGATCTGTCTGTTGATCTCTAATGTATGTATTCCTTATGTTCAGTCAGTTAGAAACCCCATTTGTTGGTCTTTATTTCTCTGCTTGTATTTTCTATGATCATGAATATAATTAAAGTAATGTAATTAATCAAAAGTTGCTTTCCTTTTAGAAAAGCAGATCTAAGAACCTATACAGCAGGCCCTCCTGTGTATGCCAAGGTGCTTGCTGCTATAGGAGATCATTTTCTTTTTTGTGTTTTTAGCTCTTTTGGGATACAGACGTGGTATTACTAGGTCAAAGGATAAGGGTTTAATAGCCTTTGGGGCACAGTTTCAAAATGGTTGAATCAGTTCACAACTCCATGAACAGTGCATGAATGTTTCATTTTTCCCATATCCCCTCTAACATTGTCATTTTTCTTTTCTATCCTAGTAGCCAATCTAATAGGTATGAGGTAATACATCAAAATTGTTTTAATTTACATT
This sequence comes from Notamacropus eugenii, assembly GCF_028372415.1. Lineage (NCBI taxonomy): Eukaryota > Metazoa > Chordata > Mammalia > Diprotodontia > Macropodidae > Notamacropus > Notamacropus eugenii. The sequence continues at coordinate 288,465,836 of NC_092876.1, forward strand.
TATCCAATCAATAGTGAGTTAGAACATTTTTCATTTGGCTATAGATAGCTTTGGTTACTTCATCTGAAAGCTGTTCATATACTTTGATCATTTCTCAACTGGGGAATTGCCCTTACTCTCAGAAATTTGACTTAATTCTCTATATGTCTGAGATATGAGGCCTTTATCAGAGAAACTTGCTTCAATTTTTTTTTCAGAGTTACTACTGCTAATGACATTTCCCTCCATTCTATTTCCCTGTGCCATTTATTCTATTCTTTCTCCGTTCATCCTGTTTCTCCTCAAAAATGCGTTGTTTCTACTAGCCCTCCCCCAATATGATCTCCCATCTATCACTCCTTCTCCTCCTTTCTCTTATCCACTTCTCTTTTGACTTTACTGCAGAGTAAGACAGATTTCTATGCCTAATTGAATGTGTATGCTATCCCCTCTTTGAGTCAATTCAGATGAGAATAAGGTTAACTCACTTTCCCTTACCCTTCCCTCTTCTCCTTCACTGTAAAAGATTTTTCTTGTTTCTTAGATGTGAGATAATTTACCCCATTCTATCCCTCCCTTTCTCTTTCTCTCAGTACATTCCTCTCTCACCCTTAATTTTATTTTTTAAGATATCATTCCTTCATATTCATCTCATAACTGTGCTCTCTGTCTGTATGTATTCCTTCTAACTGTCCTAATGATGAGAAAATTCTTATGAGTTACAAGTATCATCAACCCATGTAGGAATGTAAGTAGTTTAACTTTATTAAGTCCCTTATACTTTCTCTTTCCTATTTACCTTTTTACGCTTCTTTTGAGTCTTTTTTTTTTTTGTGAAAGTCAAATTCTCTATTCAGCTCCAGTCTTTTCTTCAGGAATACTTGAAAGTCCTCTGTTTCACTGGATGTCAATTTTGCCCCCTGAAGGATTATATTCAGTTTTGTTAGGTAGGTGATTCTTGGTTGTAATCCTAGATCCTTTGCCCCCCAGAATATCATATTTCAAACCCTCTGATCCTTCAGTGTAGAAGCTGCCAAATCTTGTGTTATCCTGATTGTGGCTCCATGATAGTTGAACTGTTTCTTTCTGGATGCTTGTAATAGTTTCTCCTTGACCTGGGAGCTTTGGAATTTGACTATAATGTTCTTGGGAGTCTTCATTTTGGGATCTCTTTCAGAAGGTGATAAGTGAATTCTTTCAATTTTTACTTTATATTCTGGTTCTGGAAACCGGGCAGTTTCCTTAGTAATTTCTTGAAAAACAATGTCTAGGCTCTTTCTATGATCATGGCTTTCAGGTAGTCCAATAATTTTCAAATTGTCACTCGGATCTATTTTCCAGGTCAGACACTTTTTCCAATGAGATATTTCACATTGCTTTCTATTTTTTTTCATTCTTTTGGCTTTGTTTTATCATTTCTTGCTTTCTCATAAAGTCATTAGCTTCCATTTGCTCAATTCTAATTCTTAGGGAATTATTCTCTTCACTGAGCTTTTGTAGCTCTTTTTCCATTTGGGCAACAGAAGTTACTTTATAAGAAGTTTTTTCTTCAGTGAATTTCTGTGCCTCTTTTTCCATTTGGCCAGTTCTGCTTTTTAAGGCATTCTTTTCCTCATCACCTTTTTGTACCTCTTTTACCATTCAGCCTAGTCTGTTTGTAAAGTTATTTTCTTCAGAGTTTTTTTTTTTGTATCTCCTTTACCAAGCTGTTGACTCATTTTTCATGATTTTCTTGCATCACTCTCATTTCTCTTCCCAACTTTCTTGACCTCACTTACTTGATTTTCAAAATTCTTTTTGAGAATTTCCATGGTCTAGGACCAATTCATATATTTTTTGGAGGCTTTAGATGTAAGAGCTTTGACTTTGTTATCTTCTTCTGAGTGTGTGTTTTGATCTTGGTTGTTTCTATAGTAACATTCTATGGTCAGGATTTTTTTTCTGTTTGCCCGTTTTCCAGCCTATATGTCTTGATTTTTAACTCTTTGTTAAAGTAGGACTCTGCTTCCAAGGTGGAGAGCATACAGACCCAAGTTTCATGGGTTATCTGCAATTGTTTCCAGAGATACTTCTAGGGACCTATGAGTTTTCAGTTCTTCCAAGGTGGTATGATCTAAGGAGAGGTGAGTTTACTATTCTTCTAGCCTGTGCTCTAGTCTATAAATGACCAGAATCATTATTTTCTGCCCTGGAACTGTGAGGAGGGTCCCTGCTCCACTTCGGCTGCAAGCTCTGATGTGTTAGTGCTCCTCGCCCTGGCACTGCCACTCAGGATTACAACTTGGATTTGAGTATGGGTAAAGTAACAGAGTTCTGCCTGCCCAGTGCCCATAAAGAGACTCCTGTAATCTTCTAAACAACTGTTTGACCCCCTTACCATCTATGGACTGAGAGCTCCAGGAGGAGCTGCTGGCACTGCTGGCTGAATCAGTGGTTCCCCAGGCCTGCTCCTGGTTTGGGTCTGTGCTGGTGCGGCCTGACGTGGACTGTGCTCCATTCTCATTCTGGTGCAACAGACCTTTCTTGCTGATCTTCTAAATTGTTTTTGGCTAGAAAATTATTTCACCCTGTCCTTTTGAGGGTTCTGCTGCTCCAGGAACTTTTTTATGGCATTATCTAAAGGTGTTCAGAAGGGTTTTGGGAAGAGTTCAGACCAGTTGCTGCCTTTTCCCCCTACCATCTTGGCTCTCTTTCACCTTTCCCCTTTGGTAATTTGAACAGATATAGCCACACATCTCAGGAATAACAACAACAATAACAATAATTATATAATTATAGAACATATAAAACTTTAAGTTTTACAAAGTACTTTACAAATATTTTCTCATTTCAATCCCAAGAAGAGTACTGAGGAACTAAGACACAATTGGAAAGAAATTCGTGAATATGCCAAGCCATCAGATTGATGGGGTGTGTTCACTCATGTAAGAGACACACTGCTTAAATCTCTGAAGAAAAGAGGACAATACAATGTGAGCTCCTTGGATTTCTTTGTAGCCCTATGTCTAGAATGTAGTTAGTAGTTAATAAATACTTGTTGACTGACTTTCCTACTTAAGCTTTTGGTCAACATATCTCAACCTGATGTCAGAGACTAAGACCTACTTAGAGATGAAAAGGGTAGAATGTTCTTGATTCCATTTCCATTTACTGTGAGATGAGAACAGATGCCCTTTGTCTGGTTCTCTGTGCTGAATGCAAGGAGAACTGTGTATCTTGCCAAGACAGGGAATCTCTGGATGATGCCTTTCTATATCAGCAGGCAGAAGATCAAACAAGAAAAGAATTTTTCTTAGCTAAAGATTCATGAAGTGTGGAAAACTATAATACACACACCAGTTATAAAAATTATGGTGTAGGGTGCTGCCACCTTTTAGAAATTGCTTAGAATTACAGGAGAAGAGACCTACAGTTTTATTGCAAGGTAATATGCCCTAGAAGACCTATCTAGCGTGTAAATTATAAGTGATTGAGGCTATATTTACCCGTAGAGATAGGCTGATGATTGGTAAGTATATCATCACTGTTGTGAATTTTATTTCTTTCTCTCTCTCTCCTGTTATACACACAGACGTACACACACACACACACACACACACACACACACACAAACACACATCTTTCACAAATTTTGTGAATTGAACTTACAAAGAAAGTTGGTGACAACCCATTGAATGTCATTTAATGAGTTTCCTAAATCTCTTGGGTAGGAGTCAAATAGGCAAGAAAAGGCCTAAATTCTACTTGTATTTTAAATTGGAATCTGTGTAATAATGTGAGTAGCCCTGTCAGACATAAGGATTGGGATCTTACTTATGCTTGCATCTTCCAAAGTACACAGTTCCATAGGTGGTAGGTGCTTAATAAATTTGTTCTTAATACTTAATACATCTTAAAGTTTTATATAGATACGATTTACTAGTGTTATTACTATTTGTTGACTTTAATAGTTTTGATGGGTAAGTACTTTAGAAAATTGAGAAGAGGTAATCATCCCCATGGGCTGGGTTGTTTGTATGGCTTAATGGAGGATACTACGATCCTATCTTACATTCCAGCAAGACACCAAGGTCTACTGGACATTTTACCAACTTCTCCATTGTTACCTCCCTTCTGACCACCAAAAATAGCAACCTTCTGGACTGAACTTAAAAAAGAACATTTCTCTTACCTAAAGGAATTAATTCACTTGGTTTTTAAACTCAGTTGTCCTGAGATATAGATGAGTTTTTTTTTAAAATTCATATCATCCTATTGTATTTTGTCCTATACCATGTTTCCTGACTCATTTCGCTATCCACCAGAACACCAGGGCTGATTCAGCATAGGCATTTCTTGCTATCTATATTACTGCTGCATGCATACCCTGCCCCCTCCCAGCTTTCTACTTCTTTCTTTGGGAACACTAATCAAATCAATACTACTATTGCTACTGGAAAGGGAATGACTGTCTACTGCCTTATGGTTCTATTTATAATCCTGTGACTACTTAGACTAAAACTCATTTGCCTAGCATCTACTCACTTTTATGTATTGTATTATCTTTTAGAATGTAAACTCATTTAGGGCAGAGACTATCTCTTTCATATTTGTATCTCCAATATCTAATACAGTGCCTGGCACAGAGTAAGTGCTTAAAATGCTTGTTGATGATTGACTGATAGAAAAAGTGGGACATGACAATAGCCTTGGGCATATAGGTAGGATTTGTACCTGGACAAAGCATTCTTTCCCTTTTTCTGCAAATACATATGTGTGTGCATGTATGTATATATATGTTTATGTGTGTGTACATATGTAGATGGATAGATAGATACACACACATATATATATGTATGTATGTATGTATGTATGTATTTAAGTAAAGGAAGAAATTTGGAGAGGATAATGGCATGAGCATTCTTGTCCCAGAGGTAAGTCAATATAGAGGACAACTATGGGTAAGGAATGATCTAGAGCAGAGTCTTTAGACCTCAAGGTTTCATTGGTCTTAGGACATTAAAAGGAATCATATTGCATTACTTTGAAAATCTTATAGATCAATTTTCTAAGTAACAAAGATATGTCTAGATTATCTAATAGACAAAGGATGATGAATATAATAGGGTAAATATATACCGCATGCCTTTAGATAGGTGAAGTGAAGGGATTATTTAATGTATTGAATCATTATGAATGTGGACAATTCATAACATTCTCCTTCCCTTCTCTCAGCCCTTTGCCTTGGGAATGAGGTTTTTAACAAAATAAAACGAACAAAGCAGATAATTTAAAATGTTCTATTTAGTATCATTCAGATCTCAGAGTTGGGATGGATATTTTCTCGCATCTAACAGAGGAATATTCTCTATGCCATCCCAGACAAAGTGTGACTAAGATTCCTCTTGAATACTTCCAGTGACAAGGAGCTCACTACTTTATGAAACAACTTGTTTCTACTCTTGGTCAAAAGAAAATAGAGGTAGCAAAGCTACCATATTTGGATAATTTAGAAGTTAAATATGGTCAGCTATCAGTTGTCTATAATAATGGAGAGGCACAATGGCATGGATTTCACCAAACTCTGGATACTCATTAGTTATTTACATATTGTTTATAACCATATGTAAATTTCAAAAATTTACTACAAATATGTTAGTCTTTCTAATTATGTCTTGCCTTTGCTTTTAAAATAAATTTTTTCTTTCTTGAGTGCACAGATTGATGACACAAAGTAATGGTTTGGAATTATCTTTGAGTAACAAGAATACCTCCTGAAATGAAAAAAAAAAGTTTCCCAAGACTAGAAAAAGGGGACCCACATCATACAGGAAATAGAAAGAAACACAAGAGATTGAAGGAAAAACAATCCAGATAGCCTTTTGTTCTCATAATTTGACCATTTCTCATAATTGGATTATAATTTGTGTGTGTGTGTGTGTGTGTGTGTGTGTGTGTGTGTGTGTGTGTGTACTGCTTAAACTAGATCAATTTACAGAGGAAAAAATGATTGAGTTTTTAAAAAAATCTATTAGTAGATAGGTTAATGTCAGATAGTAACCAATCTTTAAATGTGATCTAGCATTTCATATTCATTTGGGATAGTTCTTCCTTTAAAATCTAGCTGCAGGAAATAGTCAATAAAATGTTGAGATGCTCATGGAGAAACAAATATCCCTTAGTCCATATTTAACCAACAACCCAGTACTAGACTTTTTGCTACAGATGAAAATAGATGGCATATATAATGGTGATTAATTCACACTTAGACAAAAAATGAAACCAGTTCGAATGTACTAGATAGAGATTAGATAGAGATTCCTGGGTTGGAATCCCAGCTTTGCTGGTTATAATCTATGTGACCTTGGACACATCATTTCAATAACTTTCCTCACCTGTAAAATCAGAGTTGAACTGTATGATTTGTAAAGTCCTTTCCAGCTCTACATCTAATATTTTGTGATCATTATATTAAAATATTCTCTAAATCAGAAAACATACATAATTCTACTAATCTGCATCTGCCATCCCTTCTTTAAAACCTTCTTTTGTTTGTGATCTCCATATTTGGTCTACATATTGGAATCAACTAAGATAAAGTTTAAGGACCTTTAGGATCTAGTATACCAATATTAAAGTATGTGCTGCAGGGGCTTGATCCCCCTCACTTCCCCATCTTCATTATAAAATTTTGCTCAAGATCCAAAGATGTTCTTTTAAAAAGATTCAGTTAAGTTAATAAATGTGTCATCTAACTTTCTGATCCATTTTAAAATGAAATCAAACAATGCCTTTTTTTATAACAACTTTCTGTAAAAGTAACAGTTCATAAAAAAATCTGTGAAACTATGACTGGGAACAAACAAATTAAACAAATGACAATGTAATAAAATCAAATGGCGGCCGTTCTCCTCTGGTGGAAGAATTGCATCTTCAGTGGGACTAATACATCTTGCAGAAAACAATTTTAAATAATATGTAACATATGGATTCAGTTTTTATTATTCTTCTAAAAGAAGACAATTATATTTATGTGATAAACTGTTCAGTGTTAGTAGCATAATGTTTGTATTACTGGCCACTTAAATAATCTTTGGCATACTTTTATATCACATAGCAGCCTCTGGTTCTTTTGAAATCCATCTTCCAAAGTCAGCTCTGTCTGTTACCATAGCATAGTGGTCCCTGGGCTGCTTCTTTGGGGCTTTCAGGGGGAAAAAAGGCACGGCAGGTAACATTGGTGTAAAGCTAGATGTGTGAAGAATTTTTTTTTAATTTGCAGTTGCTCTGGCATCATGCTTACTCTACTCCTGTACCCCTGTTCTCCCCACATCCTCAAGTCTCTCTCTTTTCTTTTTCCTTCTCAGAAAGAGAAGTTGGAGCCTCACAGACAACACTGGAGAAAATGAAGGAAAAACAGCTTTTGATGTTCAGCTTTTAGGGAAGAGGTTATCACCTGACGCTTACTTTGAAACACTCTGAGGTAGGTTTTCACTAGCCTCCTCCATTGCCGTGGTTGACTTTTTCTCTCCTTTATTTTACTTGAAAAGATTATATTTTGGAGAAGAGGGGATAAAAGCCAAGTTTTAGGGAGAGAGAAAGACAGGGATAGCAGTCTGATACATTGTGCTCTGGAGTTGTCCCTCTCTAAAGGATTGCCTGGAAATAATAGAAAGGTTTGTCTTCACACCTTCTAGTTTGACTGGGTTTGAAACCTGCAGACATTTCTAAATAAAGGGGAGAGAAGGCTTTCCAAATTGTCCTTCTGAGTTATTCTCAAGCTCTGTTGGCTGCATAGACATGGTTGTCTCTGTGTGTAGGGGAGATGAGGTTCAAGTAGTCCTCAGCTATCTTTGCTCACTTGGCGGATGGGGTGATGTTTTCTATGACCCTTCATCACCACCCCAAAAAGGGAGATAATAATGCTAATAATTATAGGTGGGGAGTCTGCATTGAGTTTGGAAAGAAAGCGGTGGGTAATTTCAAACAGGGTGCCCTCCAGTTTTGATTAACTGTCACTGAAACAGGAATTACCACAATTCTGAAATCACATCCACCAACAGACACAGAACAGCATCTGTGGATGATTTCTGCCCCACCACCCTCAAATTTCTCTCCCACCCCTCTGCACCCCCCCTAATAAAAACACAGCCCTGGGCCTGATGCTTCCAATTTAGAACAATCATGCCTCTCACTGGTCAATGCCTGGCACAACACCAGCTGTCAAAGACACACATGAAAGGTATGGGGAATTTGAAACATAAAGCCCCATCGTGAAAAGAAAAGCTTCTCTTAAATCTTCATTTCTCAAAGGAGACTGCTGTCTCACACTGCCCAGAACTTGGTGGCAAAGATTTTTTTCCTGTTTTGGGGGATTAAAATCTAATATGTTTCAGGAGAGGAACAAAAGTACAAAATACAAAAAAAAAACATCCCTTAGTATTCTGAGTTAAAGAGGACAATATGATTGAAAACTCTGTGGGAAGAAATTACAAAATGAAATCATCCCAATCCCTTGATCTATCCCACCTAGATTCTGAGAATCTGAATTTGGAGGACATAGCATATTATTTTTTCATTGTCAAAGTGAAAGTCATAAGGGCTGATTTCTTTTTATTTCCCTCCCTGAGTTCTGTGCCTTGATCTCTTATTGATCTGGTTCAGTGGCTTTTTTTTATATTCTTGATTCCATTTCTGCCACTTACTCCCTGCACAACCATGGGAAAGTCACTTAACGTCTAGAACCTCAGTTTCCTCATGTATAAAATGAGGGAGTTGGATTAGATGGCCTTGAGGACCCACTGCACTTCTAAATCTATGATTCTGTGATCTTTTGGTCTTCTTCCACTTCTGATTGTTTCCTTCAAAAATAAGCTCAAGTGCTATTTTTACACGAAATTTTTCTGGATCTTCCCTACTGCTACCACAAAAATTAACTTAGATTTATTTGTATACAGTTTGTATATACCTACACAATTTGTCTCTTTGGGGACAATGTAAGCTTCTTGAGGACAGGGACTTTTCACTTTTGTCTTTATATCACTAGTGACTAGCACATACTGATATATGGTAGACACTTAATACAGGTTTGTTGATTGATTACAACTGGTTAATTATTTTGTTAAAATATGCTAATTGGCTTCACTTAATAACTATTAACGGAAATGTACAATCAACCAAGGATTTATGGAGTGCTTACTATATACCTAAGGCTAAGGTACTGTGTTACAATAATATGAATAAAATTCTTCCTCTTCCTGCCATGAGCTGTACAACCCTTTTCTTCTACTTTACTGAGAAGATTGAGGCAATATAATCATCATCATTCCTTCACCCCTCAATACTTCTCTATCTTCATTAAGTTCATCTTCCCTTCCAGTATCAGTGAATGAAGAACTCCACCTCCCTATCAATGCTAAGGCTTCCACTTGCACTTTTGATCCCTTTCTTTCTGTTTTACTCCAGGACATTGAACCATGAAGTCTAGCCCCTCTTTCTTCTCCAATATCTCTTTACTATCTTTCTACCTTATGCCCAGATTCTCAGGTTCCTCATGCTGAAAACAAAACACATTACAAGGCCTTTCCTTGAGTCTCTTGGCACTCACGTTATTGTCAGATCACAGATGTAGAGTTAGAAGAGACATTTGAGTTCAACTAGGTCAGCTCCTCATTTTACAGATGAAGAAACTGAAACCCAGAAGGAAGTGTCTTGCTCAAGGAAACAATAGTTGTGATCCTGAATTTGAACCAAGGTTATCAGACTCCAACGCCTAGGCTTCTTCCACCATACCACACATCCTCCCTGCCATTGATCTTTTGGTTACCTGAATCAATGGCTTTTTTCAGTTTTTGCTCTTTTGAACTTTCTGAAGCATTCAACATTGTTGACTATCTCATTCTTGATTTTCTTTCCCTTCTTGACATCTGACACTATCCTTTCTTAGTTTTCTTCTCATCTTTCTATTATCTCTGTCTCATTCTCATTAATTTGTCCTTTTTTCTTATTCAGCCTCCAAGTTTAACAGTTTATCCACTGTACTCCAGTGCTTCTTAAATTGTGGATTGCAATCCCACATGGGGTAGAGACTCACTATTTAAGAAGCACAGAAGGGGTTGTGAGTGGAAAAAGTTTAAGAAGCCTTGCATATCATGCTGTTTTCCAAATACTTATTTCATATTACTTCTCTTTACTTAACTCTACATTCTGATCAAACTGGAGTACTCGACATGCCACAACTTTAATCTGTTTTACATTCATTTGTGAATGGTAATTTTCTCCACATTTCTGTCGATTTCCTTTCCTTCATGGTTCTTCAAGACATCTTCCTTGACCTCTCTTGTCTAAAGGAGAATCTTCCTTTCTCAACTCTTGTGCTGATCTGCTTGACCTCATCTATGCATTTTTCCTCTTTTGATTTGTATTATAGCTATTTATTGGTCCATGAAACACCCCTTTTTCCCAAAGCCCACTAAAATATAAGCTACTTGAGGGAAGAGACTGTCATTTGTCTCCTTGCCCCCTTTCTAGCTGTGGTGTAAACCATGCATTTGACACTTTTTAACTGCATTTAACTCCCACCAGCCTGTTTTTCCATGTGTAAAATGGTATAGTACTAGTACCTACTTCACAGGGTTTCTGTGAAGATGGAATGAGATCTGTGTGGATTGCTTTAGAAACTTTAAAGTGCTATATAAATGCTTGTTATTATTATAATTACCGTGGCATCTAGCACAGTGTCTTCAGTACCTACAGAAGTGGTGCTTAATATTTGCTGAACTACAGCAATTCCTTGTATTTCTACCTACACAATCCTTGACCTCATAATGAAGTCATTGTCAATCAAATCACAAGTTTTATTCCGTCCTGCTTCCCATTTGAAAAACATAAGATGTGTTTCACGGTGATGGGATTTGGTCATTATTGACTGGGGATGGAATGCAGATAAAAAATTCACCACTTCATATTTCCTCATGCATCTACAGAAAATTACATTAAAAAACAAATCCAGCCTAAATATCTATTGAAATGAAAATTTTGCTTCAGCAGGGTGGATCTCAGTACATATAGATGATGCTGATTTATCATTAGTTGGGTATTTGCTTTGAGCTGTTGGGTTTTGAGTATAGATAGATTTGTGCTGATCCATTTACATGCTCAGACCTAGCTCTCCTTTCGATCATAGACACACGTTTCTAAGATTGCAGGTTCAGGCTCTGACCACGTAACATGAACAATTAAACTGGCTTTGCTGAGAGAAGACTCGACCTTGGGATCTGGGTCTCACAAATACTCTACTCTAATTAAGCCTTACAACCACAGACAATACTCTTCCTAAGAGCACCTTGTATTTCATCATCAAACTCAACTTTAGATTTGATAAAAAAACCACATCACAGTATTAATGTCTGTGGGTCTTTCTTTAGCCACAAACATACTCCAAGCAACCTGTGGTTGAATCCCCCTCTCACCATTAGCAAGCATTAATCACAATTTTATATCCCAATTCAACAGTCCCTAGGAGAACAGAGATCGGATGCACTTAGATGCATCCTATCGCATTTTAAATATTCTCCTAAATATTCAAATTATATTATTATGCCTAATTATGCAATGGATTGTATTGAAATACAAAATCATAATACATTTTTGGCATCATTGTCATCCCTCAACATTTGCCTTATTATTCTGTGGCATTTTGAGTATTTCTGATCAAACAGTATAAATGGAACAGGTTTTGCATACTGAGCATCTTAAACCCACTTTAAAGAGATTTACTATCAGCACCCATTTTCCATTGAGCTGGAAAAAAAGGACTTTGTTCTGTGTATTATGAAATGTTAAATATTAATACTATTTAAAGCTAATGGTATGCCAAAGAAAATGGCTAATAATGCATTATACAATTAAATGCCTATCATATTAGTTCATCTATTAACAAAATAAAATAGATTTCAACTTGAGAGTTCTGATTTTCAGGGTTGGTTTTTTTTTTTTTTTTTTTTTTTTGCTGTTGTTTTGTTTTTAGAAAGGGTTGCCCATGTGTAAAAGCTAATTTATTTATTAAATTTTAAACTGCTGTATACATCAGTCTGCAATTATTTGCATTATGTTTGAATGCTTTGTCATGTGTTCCTGGTAAAACTAAAACAAAAAGAGTTCTCTCTGCTTGCATTGAGGCATCTTCAGATGCAAACTGGCAATGACAAATGAGTCATATGTCACTTCCAGACTGGCTGGAGACACCAAAGACCTCAATGTTGCTGCGTCAGCTACTCTGCAAAGCTGTATTACTCTTCAAACAGGTTTTTGGGGGCACATCTTCATTCTGATTTTCCCAGGGTTTTCTTTTATCTTGTGTCTATCTGCATTCTGCTTGCAAGTCAGGAATTATATATCTTGGCCCAGCATTGGTTGTATGCCACCTCCTGTCCAGTGGTAAAGATAGTCATTCTTTCCTCTCTGCTGATAGCTTAATAGACCTTGAAAGCAATGTGAAAACAGATGGCTTTTTGCCTTTATAGTATTACAATTATTAAATATTAATGAAATGTCCTAGGTTTGAACCTCAACAAGCTAACCAAATTAATATCAATAATTATCTCTTTCCTTTACTAGTCATTTATAGAAAGGTTTATGTGAACTGTCTACCAAAGTTATGTCCACAAGCTTTTAAAAAAAAGGCAGCAGTGGAATTCATTTCCTTAAAACTTTCAAAGCATAAAATTAGATAGTTTGGCTTTAGTTCAATACCTTGGAACCAAGAATATTGACTCAATGACCTCTGAAGTCTCTTCCAGGCAATATCTCTTGATTTAATAAACTGGACATTAGCATATTGTCTTGATTTTTAATAACTCATTCCCTGGTATGTTTTCCTTATTCTTTTGGTTCACTAGTGCCTTTGTATGGCTTAGGATTCTGGGTGCTCATAGCATGAAAGAACCAGATATTCGACAAATGATCAAGATCCAGCAAATGAAGTGTACGAAAAATTAGGTGATATGAAAGATAGTCCTTGGCAGCACACTCAAGGTCAACAAAGTTGGAATTAAATTGAGAGTTGATATCCAGTCCAGATGGTGTGGTTTCTCAACTTCCCTAGTGCCTGGCTGAGAAAGCCCTCGATGAAAATGAACCTCATCAATTTGAGCCTACTTAAATGAAAGTTTATCAGGTAGACTGTGGTTAAGGTATGTTATTTCAGTTACCATCATTCATATGACTAGTGAGCCCTTTCCATCCCTGGTCCATAGGATTAGATTGTCTCTAGACTCATAGCTAATAATAGAAGCAGAAGGAAATGAGTTTTGTTTGCTCATTAGGCAAATCAGTACCCTTACTTTTCAGTTTAGGTCTCTCCTTGTCTCTCATTAACACACTGAGGTGGGACATTGCACAGCATCAAATCTTCCCAGGGAGCGAGTGTTATAAAATTCCTACTATACAGTATACAGTTTTCTTGGTCCTCTTTAAATGCCTCTGTCATTGTTATTATGAATAATAAAAGAGAGTATGGCACAGTGGAAAGAGAGTTAACTTTTTAGTCACAAGACCTGAATACGAATTTTCCTTCTGTTGCCTATCACTGTGACCTTCAGCAAATAACTTCTCTAGGTCTTAGTTCAGGCTCTTAATCTATACTTTTGCTTATTATCATTAATAGTAAGAGATTTTTTTATAGTGAGTTTCCGAGAACTTACATTCATTATATCATTCGATTATTACAACAACTCTGTGGAGTACTGTGAGTAAATAAGCCTTCCAAAGTGATTGTACAGATGAGCAAAAGGAAGCTCAAGCAGACAGTAATTTGTCCCAGATCCTATAGCTAACATTGAAATTGCAGTTCATGGTCAGGTTTTCCAGATGAACACTAAATTCCGTTTTTGTTATATCAGAGTTGCTCCCTTCCCATTTCTAGAATTCCTCCTCCTTTCCCCTTCTGCACCCCACCCCTCTGCCCCAGCATCCTTCTAAACTCCCAGAATCTATATAGTTTTCTAACCTGGGCAATTGTTTTAGCTCTCTGGGCCTCAGTGTCTTACTGTTTAAAATAAGAGGGCCAGATTATATGGTCTTTAAGATCTCTTGCAGTTCCAAAATTCAATGGACCACAGCATGAAAAAGTCATAATAATCTGATAAAATAGGAGACACAACTTTGGATGTGGTTGAACAATACTGACTCTAAAATGACATGATTGTGGATGTCCAAAATGACCTATATTACTCTCTCTTCTGTTTCTCTCTACTTACATGATTAAAAAAAAATAGAAAACAGAACAACACTTAAGGCAGGAGGAAACACTGCTTTTTTCAGATGCAAAGCTGAAGACTTCTGTCCCTATATCTCCTTCCCCTCAATCCCAGAATAAAACTATTCACATGGAAAATAACAACAACAACAACAAAATATAACACTATTAGAAAGGTATCATCCCTTATTTACTTCACACTCACAAAAAAGAATACAAAATGGGTTGCTGTGAAATACAAATGAGCCGTAATCCTCATCAGGTTTGGAAATAATGGATTCCGGCTAACATTTCCAGAAGAAATATGAAGGCAGTATTCTAAATTTCCTATTCTTTCCCAAATGAGTTTGCACAAAAATGTGTCGCTAAGAAGAGTAATGTACCCATCACATGGTGAAAATTTCCCACTTGCAAAATGAAAATGAAAAGTCTGCATTTTTGGATGGCTTATTTAAACACAGGCACCATGCTGGTGCTCTGGGGAGGGAAAAGGAAGCTCCCCCTACTGGGGTATGAAAGATGCTCACATCTCTCCTCCAGTGTTTGTCAGAGTCGTAAAGACATAGACCCATATAGACTGCCTCTGCTCCCTTTCCAATTTATCACTCTCCTCCCCCATCGTAGCCTAGTTTTCTCTCATATTTTAGTTAATTGTGGGGGTAGCTGAGCATTTCATGATTTTTCTTTTCTTAGATTTGCTAAATTGTACTGGCTTCAAATGCATGGCATCTGAAGGGTCCAATCTAATAGAAACTTTAACCCTTTGAATGATTTTTGAAAATACATGTCATACTCTTGCTTTAGGTTTGATGCTAAAGAGAGTGTGACAAAAAAATTACAAAATGGATTTTAAAAGAAAACAAATATTGTTACATACCCAGCTATCAAAGACTGGAGGGCAGGGCATAGAGGTGAAAATAAGATGTTATCATATGTTCAGTGCCTTAATTAATGTTTAATTACTGGTTTAATTAATGTTTATCAACAATCTATTCAGCTCAATACATATAGTTCAGCTCAATACATATAGTGTTTCCCCCACAAGCGTAAGAGAAACATTAATTAATGAGACTTGGCATTCAATTCAGCTGACATTTATTCAGTACTCACTAGATGAAGAGGCACTGAGGAGATATAATGATGAATAATTGAAGTTGCTGCCCTCCAGAAGCTTCCAATCAAGTGGAAGGAGTGAAGCAAATATTCTGGGAGTATTGCAAAATTAAGAATTTATAAACAATTGTTCAATGCATAAATTTTATTATTATTGTTAAATTTAAGATACTCGTAAATTGTGACAACATGGTTTCTTAGGCAATACTCTTTTGTTCTTTTTATGTTGGGATGATTATATTTATGATTATTAGGTTCATAATCAAAAAGAGCACTAAACATAAAAAAGTTTGTCTAGAAATATTACTTGAAATAATTCTATTCAGAGAGAAAAGAAACTTGAAGAGGAAAAAAAAGAACTTATCCTACTACTGTCTCAAAATAATTCTATATGCATGCAGTCAAATTTTCACATGATCAGAAGTCATTTCTCCTGACTTTTCCTATAAGAGAATATTTTAGAAAATTTTTTACCAACTCTGTGTTTTTCTAACTGATTTAAAAAAAAACTGATTTTAAGGTTCTGATACAACAGACATGAAAAATGACTAGAATTTTTTAGGTTGGAAAACTTAGAAGTGAATGTTATATCTTTAGAAAGAAGACATTTTGTCTTTGCCTCTTGGTCTCTGAAAGGGTATTAGATCTGTCATGAAGTTTGAAAGAGTTATAGTGGGATCAATGGGAATAATGGGGGGATTTTATAACTAAGATTCATATTCTATACTATATTTCCTTTACATTTTTAAAAGGAAGCTTAAGCACTATACCTTTTAAAATGAATAAACATTGATGCTTTAGAAAACTCCCACTGTATTTGGATTAACTTGATCCAAATCAGGTTCAAAACTCCATTAGCCAGGAGGCCTCACTCATAGAAAGTGGAGTTGTTAGGACCTTACTTTTTAAAAAACAGAAGCTTCAGACATTCTGAGTATGGAACTTGGGAAACCAAATTATTTTTCCTACTTTATTAGTGAGTCAGTTAAACACTTACATTGCACTAAGTGCTGGGGAAACAAAACAAGACAAAAGATAGTCCTTACCTACAAGGAGGGCCCTCACTTGACACAGTGGATAGAGCACAGGGCCTCAGGTCAGGAAGACTCAATTGCATGAGTCCAAATCTAGCCTTAATCATTTACTACATATGTGACCCTGTGCAAATCACTTAACCTGTTTGTTTGCCTTAGTTTCCTTATTTGTAAAATGAGTTGGAGAAAGAAGTGGCAAAACACTCCAATATCTTTGCCAAGAAAATCCTAAGTGGGGTCATGAGTAGTCTGATGCTACTGAGCAACAAGTCTACTAGGAGTTGACAAGCTAACAAACATGCACAAAAAGCTATATATGAGGAAAAGGGATATAATTAAAAAGAGGAAACATACTTACATCAGATGGGATTTTAGTTGGGATATGAAATAAACCAAGGGAGTCAGGAAGATGAGATGAGCAAGGAAAGCATTTCTGTCCAGCAAGACAGCTAGTGAAAATGCCTGCAGACATTACTGGGTTAGAAGTCTCTTGAGGGCAATGTATCTCCTTAATATATTTCTTTTATCTCCATCAAAATCTCACAGTTTCCTGTACTGAGTGGTAGATATTCAACAAACATATTTGAATCACACTGAATTTCCTCAAAACATCCCAAATAACAAGGAAGCCCTCTAAAGATATCTTTATTAACTCCGAGTATGCCGTTTTTCATGATCTTTCCTGTCTTGGGCCATGCTATCCATGTCCATTATTGGACAGAATTTCCACTGATTCTGCTAATCTTACAACAGGAAATATAAACCCTCACCATCTTAGTAGTACTCATTATTTTGAAACATTCTTGATTTCAGGGCTACGAGGCCTTTCTACATGTATGAGCATGGCACACCCTCTCAGATTCAAGGATAAAAAGATGAAGAGAGATGCAGTCGTAGAGACAGAGACACAGAAAGAAACACAGACACACACAGACACACACACACACATAAATACACACTCTGGTTGGGGGTTGGGGTTGGAGAAGGAGATATAACACAAGCAGAGGGATACAAGATAATTCTCCCAAGTCTTCTCATCCTCTATAATTTGTGTTCAGGCTTTTCTCTATCTTCTCCCTAGAGAATCCACCCAAAGGACCAGATAATTTTCTTTGTTTTAAAATATCTTTTGGCTCCTAATGAAGTGACAAGGCTGTCCTTGTCCTGATTGGTTTCAGTTTTACTCTATTTGTTCCTAATCACATATAATGATTCTATTATCAGAGACTTTAATAGTTATTTAATAGTCTTAAGGGACCTAAGATGGCACTTAGTCCAAGCTGTATCTGTATGAAAATTCCCTCTAAAACATAGCCCCAAAGTAGCTATCTAGCCCTTACCAGAAAACTTTCACAAAGAGGGAACCCACTACCTCCTGAGATAGCCCATTGTAATTTTGCGTACCTCTAATTGTGAGAAAGATTTCCTTATAAAGAACTCCTTTTCTTCAGGGTTCACTGATTTCTCTTCATTCTTCCCTCTGGGGCTAAATTGAGCAAGTATATTCTGTCCACAGAACAGCTTTTCAAATACTTGAAGACAGATATATCTTTTCCTCTCCTCTAGCCAAAGCATCCCCAGTTTCTTCAACTGATATTTATATAACATGACTTTGAAGCCCTTTGGATATTTGTCCAGTTATCAGTGTCTTTTCTAAAATTTAGTGCCCAGAATAATTAAGATATGACTGGGAATCTTACAGAATTGTTTCAGATCATTGTGCTGCTCAGAGTAGATAAGTCTTTCGTATTTGATCACCATGACACTATTGCCATGACTGTGTTCAACGTTTCCTTGGTTCTCTGCTCAGTTAATTTTGCATCAGTTCATATAAATCTTCCCAGGTTTTTCTGAACTTATCCCTCACATCATTTTTTATAGCACAATAGTATTCTATCACAATCATATACTGAAACTTATTCAGCTATTCCTCAACTGATGGGCATTATCTAAATTAGGAGTGGGAAAGCTGTGACCTCAAGGTCACATGTGGTCTTCTAGGTCCTCAAGTGTGGACTTTTGACTTCACAGAACAAATTTTTTTATTAAGGGGATTTGTTCTGTGGGAGTTTGGATT
Organism: Notamacropus eugenii; assembly: GCF_028372415.1. Classification (NCBI taxonomy): domain Eukaryota; kingdom Metazoa; phylum Chordata; class Mammalia; order Diprotodontia; family Macropodidae; genus Notamacropus; species Notamacropus eugenii. The sequence continues at coordinate 288,484,275 of NC_092876.1, forward strand.
TAGTCAAAGAGCTGCACTTGAGGACCTAGAGGGCCACATGTAGCCTGGAGACTGTAGGTTCCCCACCCCTGTCTTAAGTGAACAAATGTCTTCCTTTAAAAAAAAATGTAATATCACTGTCTAGTGGATTGTTGAGTAAAGTTATCTGTACAGCTGTATTTGTCATATTTTTGTATAATCTTAGCATGTACATAAGAGACACTGAGAATTATTCTGTGAAGTCAAATGCTTCAAAATTAATACATACTAGATATCTTTTCCTGTCTGTCCTTCTCAATCAGTTTTTGGGTTGGTAAAGATATGCTCCAATATAGAAAAGTATTCTATGAAAGATTGACTGTTCCCTTCTCATGTTTTCATCAAGGAAGTCTTTAATACCAAGCATAGACCATCATTATTAAGATTTTATAGACAGGAGAAAGTAGGCATATGGGCTGGCACTTCAATTCTGTCTGTCTCATTTTCCTCATCCATAAAATATAGATAAAAAGGGCACCTATTTCCTAGGGTTATTGGGAGAATCAAATAAAATATAAATGCTAGTTATTACTATTTTTGTTATTAAATAATAATAGTATTCTTGATTACATTTATTGGCACAAGTACCATCTGTGACCAATTTTATCCTTTTGGAAGCTTCCCCTCTGTAGGCCATCTATTATATCATTGGTGAATACCTTAGATGAACATATATCTCTCTATGTTCAATGAATAATTGAACAAAGTGTTCTGCAGATCTGTATTTTTGTCATAGAGTGGTATATGATCTCAATATAAGCCTGGGAGACACAACGACAATAATAAGAGGGCTGTGTTTAAAACTGATCCATGTCTGTCTTTACAATAGTGTCTACCTCAGCACTTTTTTTTCTGTGTCTGATCAGGTCTAAGCCAACTTTCCTAATTTCATCTTCTTTTTGATATATCATATTGTGTATGGAGATGGTAGAGTCCAAAGCAGTGGTCCAAAGCAAAAACTGTTTTGCTATAAAATCCTAGGATATCTGTTCTAATCTAGGTGGTTTGTTGTCCTCTTCCTGTTTGAATCTGCAAATGTTCTTAGGATAATTTGGCACAGGATTATCTCATTCCAAGTTGTCTTTGGGCTCACCTTATCCTTAGTTACTTTTTGCTGTTTTGTGAAACAACACTTCACATCTTCTGTCTTTTTTTTCCTTTCTCTTTCATAAATGAATTTTTATTTTAAACTAGTGTTTCTCTGTTGATTATATCTTCTCTTGGAAAAGACATTCATATTTGTTCTATAAAACGGTTTCTGAACTCTTTAGTTTGGTGCTGGTGCTGGTGAGTTCATAGTACTGAGGACCATCTTGTATTTTTTCTTTTGTTTAGATCAGAGTGGCTAACTCAGTCATCCCATCTCTTAGTGACCAAAATTTGGGTGATCATCTCCCCTCTACTTATTGTATATCAGACTTCAGGAAGCAGACTAGTAGTTTGTCACTTGGGTCCATACTTTTAAACCTTTTCAGTTCTGTGGGTCTTGGCACCCACGTTGCATTCGAGCTCCCAGGGTCACCTCCATATCCCAATGAGGCTTCTGAGTAGGACTTTTGTGGAGCTTCCCTGAAGTATTGAAATATAAATATAAACCCATAAAGAATAGAAACCCATCAAGGCAATTTTTCTTTTGCCAATACTGGTTTGATTAGGATTAAGCATGACTTTTTAAATATGACTTTTTAATAGTAAGGGGCAAAATATAAGTATGGTATATAGTAGACTGCTGAAAATATATAGATCAGAGATCATTCACTTCTTCCAAACAACTATAACTAGGTTACCTCTTAAAAGGGTATATTGAACCTCTAAATTCAATACACTAGGTATGTTGGAATCCATAAAATTTCCAATTACTGCTTCAGAATTTATTGTGCACATATGGAAAATAATACTTGTAAAACAGAAAGGGGTTTGTGCCTAGTGCTGTCAATACTGTGAAGGATGGGGTGATTATAAAGCAAATTAACAATACTTTTAAATGTGCATTCACTTATCTTTCCAATTAAATCCTTGTTAAACAACTGCACAGACAGTAATGGCGCTTCTGCAAAGCACTGATCAAGACAGTTTTATTGTAATTTTTACTCTGTAACAATTAATCAAGTAGGCATTTTCTTTATTATTAAATTATTTAGTTAATAAATATTCTCAATTGGCTAACATATTTGTAGTTTACATGATATTTTTGATTTTCCTACAGTGGAACTTATACTGGTATATTCTTGTTTTCTTGCAGAGGGACCATTAGGGAAAGGAATTTATAAATTTCTTTTCTAGGGAAAATTACTACAAACAAGAGAAGTCTTCAAAACTTTAAACCCATTTTAAAGCCCTTATTTTAACCATTCTCTCTCACATGGGATGCAAACATATTGCCTTTAGCAGATAAGGAATATGAGGATTTGGCTAAAAGAGATCTTTTCTTTTTTAGCAAGGATTGAGCTGAGCATTAAAAAAAAAGTTCATTAATGCTGGGTTACAGCTTCTTGAGGCATGAGGCTGTATTTTACAACTAGCATAGGCTTTTCTTACCCCTAGTGCAATGTCAGTGTTCAAATCTTGTCTCTTCTGCAAATATCCAGGGTGGTATGAACAAAGAAATAGGGGGAAATCATCTAGGAGTTTCTTGGTTTATAAGTAAATTTGTATTTAGACATTGATCTTGAATGTTTGCATTTCCCTGGTTAGTTCTTTTATGATAGATTGGGATTTAAAACGGTTCTTCATGTAGCCTTGTTTTATTTCTTCTGCCATTTTGCCATCTACATTGTTTTGTATTCATACCTGTTTTTATTGATATATGATCATGTTTATGTATTTATACCACATGCATTCATATACTATATTACTATACACATGTATACACTGTATAGATGTATAGATATGCATATACTCTGAGAAGACATGGGCCAGACATTCATACTTTTTTGCGATATGTGAGGTTTACCAGACTGAAGGATCAGACATGCTCTGCTGAGTCTCATAAGGCAGAACTAGCAATTGAGACAGGGAGGTACATTGAGGCACATTTCAGTTTGATGTATGGAAAATTTTCCTATCAGTTAGAGTTATATTGAAATCAGTTGGGTTGTCTCAGAAAATAATAGGTTTTCTTTCACTAGAGATCTTCAGACAAAGGTCTAATGACCACTTGGGAACACTGCCATCATCAGTAAAAAAGTCAGTTGTCCTGTGCATTGTAATGAGGATCCAATATAAAATAGTCAAGGCTGTGCAAGTAGTTTTGGGGATGAAGGTGCTGGTGAAGGATGCTAAAGGGTAGAAGGTCAAATGAATTTGTGTAATGGTAGGCAAGCCATCCTTGTGTTGCACAGAGAAGAAAGTCATATTTTACTTATAAAGATAAGGTAAAGAGAGGAAAAAGAGCAGACTTTGTGTGATTCTGTTTTTTATGTCCAAGTGGGCATATATGGGGCAGCTAGGTGGCACAGTGGATAGAATGCTGTGCTTGGAGTCAGGAAGATTCCTCTTCCTGAGTTCAAATCCAGCCTCAGATACTTACTAGCTGTGTGACTCTGGACAAGTCATTATTATTAATAATGAAGGGGCCATCAGTTATCCCATCTGAAATATGAACGGGAGAGGGAAATGGCAAACCACTCCAGTATCTTTGCCAAGAAAACCCAAAGGGGTCACAAAGAGTCAGATAAGACTGAAAAAATGACTAAACAGCAACAATGGGTAACTATACACAGATAGACTCTGGGTGCTGACATTTTAGCTAATAGTATCTGGATGGTACCTCTCACTTCCGCAGCATTTTGTAAGCTTACTTTAAAAACTGCTTTTCTTCTGATGCTATCTGTGAAGTACATTGTTATCTATTTCTCACAGAGTGAATTAAGCCACCCAAAGACTGGCAGCTTGCCCAGGGTCGCCCAGAAATCAATGTCTAAAATGAAGATGAAAGCTACAAAGGTACTCTCCTGTAATCCTCTGATGACACATTGTAGGATGGTTCTTTTTAGGTAAGAATAAAGTTCATCCTCAGCTATCACTAGCATTCTAATTTTGTATTCCATTGAGCCAGTTATTATAAAATGATTTCTTTTATATGTAGTGAGAATCAATTAGGAGAAAAGGGGAGTAAGTATATAGATAAGTGGGGTCAGGGAGAGTATGATATGGAGATGGAGGATGAATAAACTATAGAAGCTAATATGGAAAAGGAAGAGCTATTGAGTACAAAAGGGGAAGACAGGCTCAGACTTCTGGGGATTAATCATTTGATTGGGAAGACATCATATATACATATATGTATGACCCCACCCCCACAAAACCATCTAAGAATGTAATGTAATATATGTTTATTTTCCAATGTGTGGCATATATATTATCTATTAGATCAGAAGAGGAAGAGATAATGGAGAACTGGGGGAGTGGCCATGGAAGACTGAAAAATAGGTGAGTGTTGACCTGACCCTTGGAAAAGGAGTAGGATTAAGATAATAAGAAGAAGGAAAAAAGATCTTTTTAGACAGGGAGGAGAAAGCATGACCAATGGTATGATTTTCTTTCTGAACAATTTTTCTCTTAAAATATCTCATATTTTCACTGAATTTCAAAAGAACTTCCTACTTGGATTTTCCTGTGGGCTATATCAAATACAGAATATAGTTAAAAGGGGCATAAATACAGAATTAAGAAATTTGGTATATAGGGTTTATCTGGCATAAAGATCATGTTCTATTTTCGGCAATTTTCAAGTTAAAATAATCAATTTGGATTTTTCTTCTATCCTTTTTCTTACACATTATTACTGACCCATCTCCTCACTGAATTTTTTAAATTTAAATTTATTTTTGATGACTTTTGCCATTTATTAGTCAATTTCTGAATATATCTCACTTCACTCCTTTAAATAACAAACTATCTTTTTTTTTTTTACAAAGATTAAGAAAGAGGAAAAACAAAGAATACATTTTAGCAAAGACAACACATCAAATTTATCTAATACTACTGGCAATATTCCATACCCTTAGTTTCCCACTTCTTCAATAAAGGAGAAGAGAAGTGGGTTTTCTTAACTGTTCCCTAGGGCCAGACTTGGTCAGTTTAATTAGATAGTACCTACTTTCATTGTACTTTTTCTATATTCTTTCATTGTTATAGGCATGTTTATTTTTTATTAGTATTGTTTTATTTACTATTTATATAAGTCTTGGAAATATTCTCTGAATGCCCATTGAAATTTTTTTAATCATTGACTTCACCTTGGGTTTAAATGCTAGGGTCTTCAATAGATTAGGATCTACCACTGGTAAATCACTGTTTCAGATATCTCAAATGGTTGTCCCTGCTAATGCCCCCCTTTCTGTTATCCCCCAGATTGCCAGCTATGTAAAAAAGGATTTTAATGGCACCAGATTCCTTGTTCCCTTTATGGACTCTGTTGTCAAGATGTCACATAGCTATCCTTGCTCAGTGATCTTCAAACTTCAGAGAAATAGAGAAGTTTGTTTTCCAAAAGAGGTTTGGGGGTTTCTGAAGCACAATGATGATGAAAATAATCCTTTTTCTCTCCCGAAATCACTCTCTTAGGAAATGTTTATAAAGAACACCAAATTCTTTGGGGGATGAGGGGGAGGGAAGCTGATATATCAAAATAAGTGACTTATCACAACTGTAATTACAGGAAACGATAATTTCCTTTGTGAAGGATTTACTATCAAAATAAGGTCCTTAGGGATTAACAGGGTTTCAAGATGCCATTACCTTCTCTTCCAACTCTTACATGACCCTTTCTGATGTTCCCCAAATCCTGGCCTTTGGAGTACAAAGAGACTTCTAACTATACTACGTGACCAAACCCTGTGTGCCTTCTTCTCTAACTTATATCTAATGAGTATGATCAAATGTGCCTAGGGTTTGATGATTCTACTGCTTAATGTTGGTGAAACTGTGTAGGGTACCAACTCCTTTTTAATTCTTGAGTATAAAACAGTGTTCATGACAAGGCGACCTGTTCTGGAAGATCTGAGCAGCTAGATCTTCTTGGACCTTATTGTGCTGTGACATGTGATGAATTGGTACAAAATACAGTTTATGGAACAGCCTAAGTCACGTCCTTATTGTTTTGTTTCTTTTAGGCAGTAAAATGATACAGTTGCCAGAATGTGGGACTTAAACTCAGGAAGAATTGCGTTTGAATACTGCCTCAGACACTTGGTGGCTTTGTGACCTTGGAAAGTCCATTAACCATCTGTGCCTCAGTTGTGTCCTCTGTAAAATGAGGGTAACAATATCTACATTACAAGGTGTTATGAAGATCAAATCAGTTAAACTTTTAAAGTAAATAATAAATTGATATATAAATACTGTTATTATTTATTACTAGATAACAATTATTTTAAATTTAATAAATTATAACTAAGAAAAAACTTTTTGAGTATAAGCTAAGTAACTCATCCTTAAATCTAAAGGGGCATTGTTGTATGTCTGTGAAACCTCGGCCATTCACCAATACCATGCCAGGAAACTGAATCACTTTCATTTGAATTGTCTTAGGAAGATTCTGAAGATCACCTGGCAGGATAAGATACCAGACATTGAGGTTCTTTCTCAAACTAAAACACCTAAAAGGATTCAAACTCTTCTTCAGACAGCACAACTCTGATGGACTGACCGCGCTGTTTGAATACAAAACACATGCTTGCCAAAAAGATTGTTTTATGGTGAACTCACACAGGGCAAGCCTTCACCTGGTGGTCAGAAGAAGTGATGCAAGGACACTCTCAAGGTTTCTTTCAAGAACTTTGGAAATGATTGTGTGACATGGGTGACAGTTGCATGGTGCTCAGCTCAGCATGGAGTACTCATATCAGAGAAGGTGCTGCTCTGTCTATGAGGAAAGCAGAATTGAGATAGCTCAAGAGAAACGCAAGATGCGCGAACTCAGAGAATCTACCCCAAACATTCATGCAGACTATTTGGGTCTGACCTGTGGTAGAACATTCTGACCTTGTATTGTTCTGATCAGCCATAGCTGGGCACACTAAAACTTGACTCTAGCATAGTGATGTCATTTTGGTTCTCTTTGAAAATGAAGAACAACAACCCACCAATCATCACTATATGACATGTTGAGCCTTTTTTGGACTTCATTCAGGGGAACTTAATCACTATAAGGAGTTCATAGAAAGGTGCTTTCACCCAAAGGTAGACCCTGAGTGAGGACCTAGCACTGGCTCTGGAAGTCATAGGACGTGGGTTCAAATCTTTCCCCTGACATTTGCTATTTTGTATGGCTTTGGGCAAATTACTTAATCTCCATATATGGTTTTTTTATCTTTAAAATGAAGGGGTCAAACAATAAGTCCTGACCCCTAAGACATTACTATTAGGTTACTCCAGTCTATTAGATTCTATTGTGTGAATAACCCTCTTCTCCATGGCAAATACTTTTTTCCAACATTGAAAAACCATGAAATTAGAGAAATTTCTGATTTTTAATGATAACATTTTAAAGTAATATTCCTTTCCCTTTCAAAGTTGCATACAAAAAGTCTACATGATTTGAAAATTCTTGCAGTTTTAAGAAATACTGCCAGTGGTTTTGCTCATATTACTAACCTGACTCCAAATTCCAATTTTGAAGTTGAATGCAGATTTTTTTTCTAGTATTGCCCTTAGCCAAGAGGGAGAGCTAATGCCAGCTTGTGAACTTTGTCTTAAGCAGAAGAATAAATTGTACTCAGTCAGATTGGTATTCCTTTCTTAGTTTAACAACTAGATCTATTATTACAATCTTCTGATTAGTTAACATATTTTTTTGCTACTTAATCTGTTTCCTTGTTCTTTATTTTTAACTTCTGATGTTCATACAGGATGGAGAAGAAATTAATGCAAGGCAGGAGAATTAAAATCCTTAAAGAAAAATGTCATTATGTCAAATAGAAATCAGTTTCCTGAACTCAAGAAACATTGTAGGTTTTGTATATATCAAATACATTGTGGTGATTTTCAATTCTTGGAGAGAGCTCTCTTTTCCTTAACACCATATTAAAAACTCTGAAAATAGTCTCTTTTACAATTGGGTAATCTGCACATTTCCATCAGCTTCTTGGTTGAAATTTAAGGTCTCCCTCTAGGGATTGCCAAGGTAATTCTCTAACATAAGGTCAATATTTTTAGCAGCTGCACAAACACCAGGTATTCTGGAAAGGGGGATTATGGTCATTCTGGAGCTAAACAGAGAGGGGGAAAAGGTTCATTTAGCTCATTTAGTAAAATGTGCTAGTAATTGCTATTTCAGAGGTGCAGAAAAAAAAGAAGTAAAATGAAGGTCAGTTTGTTATGAATTCCATAACTGATTAAAATATGGAAGAACTATGAATTCTGTTCAGTATTACCACAGTTTTCACTTTGGTTCTGTACATTTTTGAGAATCTCATGTTATTTGCTTTTTTTTAAAAAAAAAAATCAAAATGACAGATGAAACAGGTTGAAAGATGGAGAAATAAATCTTCAACCTGTCTTACCACTCTTTAGTATTCCTTGAAGATTCTCTATTTGCTTCTCTAGGACCTCTTCTTCAACTATGATGTCTTTGTATCTAATTCACAGATGCATGCATCTAACTAACTCCAATGTCTCCTCTGAACCTCAGTCTCACATTACTGGTGAGAAGAAATTGATCATTTAAAACTAGATATTCTGGAGATATCTCAAACTCAACATACTCCAAAAGATCTTATTAGCTTTACCTCCAAACCCATCCCTTTTCCAAATTTTCTTATTTTGGTCAAAAGCATCTCACTATTCTTCCAGTTTCCCAGGTTCATTACATTGGCATTAAACTCAACTTCTCACTCACCCTCCATGTCAAATCAGTTGCCAAATCTTGTCAGCCCCACAACATTTCCCAATTCTGACCCCTTCTTTCTATTTACATAGCTACAACCCTTTTTTCAGGCTCTCTTCATCTCTTGCATAGACTATTGCAGTGGCCTCCTAATTAGCCTTTCTACCTCAAGCCTCTCTTCTTTTCAATCTACTCTTCACAGAGATGCTTAAGCCCAGTTCTGACCATGTTACTCTCCTATTCAACAAACACCAGTGGCTCCTGTTTCTGGACAAAATATAAACTCATTTGTTTGCGTTTTAAAGTCCTTTGCAACATGACTCCAACCTAGCTTTCTGACCTAACTGTACATTATTTCTCTTCCCACACCTTCCAGTCTAGCCAAACTGATCTCCCACATGGCATAGAGAGCTACATTCCTCATTTCCATGTATTGGCTATTTTTTACTCATCACTTCAGCCTTGTAGAATACTTTTTCCTCAAGATATAGCTCAAGTTATCACCTTCATGAAGTTTTTCTTCTTCTTAACTGCTAGTACCCTCTCATCCTAATTACCTTGTATTTATATTATGTATATTATACAATTTATACAATTATATAATTTTTATTAATAATATACATTCATTTTGTGTTTTCTTTATAAAAGGGTTTTGTGTAAAACTATATGTGTGTATAAAGGTATTGTTTCCATATAGAATGTTAGTCCTCTGAAAGCAGAGATAATTTCATTTTTTGTATTTATACCTTAAGAAGAGTGTCTCATATAATAGGCTACTAATAAATGTTTGCTAATTGAGTAATATAGTCTGTTCTTTGGTTGAAATGTTTGTCAAGTCCAAAATGTGTGCTCTGTGGATTGGCTATGGTATAGGAAATAATAGTACTAGACATTTCTAATAGATAACACCTTAATGTTTTCAGTGTATTTCATAACCCACATCTCATTTGAACTCACAATGGTCCTATGATGCAGAAACCTCAGGTATCATGCCATTTTAGACATAAGGAAATTAAAGCTCAGAGGGTGCTCAGATGATAATATGTGTTACAGGTAAGAACTGAAGTCAGATCTTCTTAGCTCAAAGCTTAGGGCTCTTTCTATGCTACAGCCAGGCACTGGTACCTTTAGGGGCTTAAGTGAGTCAGACATGGTCTGGTTTTTATAATACTAGGTCAAACTCTGAAACCTACATGCACAAGGTAGAAGAGCTGTTATTGGTTTGACCTCTATGGCCAGCATCCTTGAGTAGTGAGAGGGCATTGTCTTAAAGTCCTGAAAACACTGAGGTCTTGTCAGTAAAAAGGCCCTAGAGCTGCTAACTCACTGATGCAACAGAGCTGAAAAAATGAGGGATAAGAAAGTTTCCAAAGACCCAAAGATCTTGCAGTCTGACGTTTTTATGATTAAGTGATATTTTCAGCTTTTAATGGGAAAAATAAATCATTGTTAAAAGATAATCTTGTCATGTGGAAGCCAAAAAGGTATAATATCAATGGTCTGCCTTCCAAAAAAGAAAAAAAAAACACCCTGTGGAACAGGATAAAGCAAATAACATGGTTTGTTTTGTTGTTGTTGACTTTGGTGGCCAGATTGAAGTCAGCTTAAGGAAATACCTTACTTTAAAAAAATAATAAGAGGGCAAAATAAATTCACTTGATAGAAAAATGAATGAACTTGATACAGGGGTTGTTTTATAAAAACAGGACCATAGGTTTGAAAATCTCTCTCTAGATCTTTCCCTGCTTCGTTCAATTGCTTATTTCATGATGAAACTGCCAATTGTTCACATCCTTTCTCAGTTTTCCCTTCTTTTATTCAATTTCTGATGCTGCACATAATAACAGCACAGCGATAGCTACTAAAGTTAATGCGTTGCTTTGCTCTAAGGTCCAATCTATAGAAATACAGTTTAGGTACAGTTGATAACATGAAATAGGGCCTCTGATAGTTGATTTACATGGGTGAGTGCAAACTCTCAGTGTGATCCAAACCAGTGATGCCATCTATTTAAGCCAATAGTTAATTTTTTACTTCTATTCCAATGGGGTTTAGGTGAACAAGGATATCTAAACTATGCAACAACAACAAAAAATAAATGGAAAGAATAGCATTTTTCCTTCTCTGTTTAAACATACACATGCAATGAATTCTTTCTGTGGGTATACAGAGGATGGGTGGTATATATTGTATTCTTCCTGGAGTTTGTTAAGTGTATCACAAAGTCTTCCTTTATATTCTAAGATTACTTGAAGAAAATTGCCCAGATTCCTAATAAGATCTATTCCTCACTGGTTCTGGGGATGTGCAGAAAGGTGGAGGAATCTTTTTTTTTTAGAGTAATCTATTAAATATACTCTGAAGGAAGATAACATAGTGGGAAGAATTCTGGCTTTGGAGTCAGAGCCCTGGGCTTCAAAACACAGCTTTATCACTTAAAGCTTATATGAGCAAATCATTTAATTTTTCTGGATCTCAATTTCTTAATCTGTAAAATGAAGAATTTCAACTATCTCTGAGGTTCTTTCTACTTCTAATTCTATAATCTTTTGAAAGATCCCCAGTCACACTTCGTCATTTACTTAGGGTTTGGGTCCTTGTATTTGATAGGAAGGTTATGGATTGACATTTGCATCTATGATTTCATCATTACAGGGAACTCTCAGGTGAGGTAACTTCCTCTACCAATGTAAGCACCTATTTAAAAAAAAATGTTGTGTTGGTTGCCTATTAGAGCACTATTTGATTTATACAGGTCACATAGTATGTATCTGTGAGAGGTGGATCTGGAATCCAAGGTCTTCCTTGCCACTACTCCAGGTTTCCTCTTTTCTCTCTAGAAAGAAATTTTTGTTCATTTTCCTTAAGGATGAACAATGCTAACTAAACTGTTTCTTGTCCAGTAGTTTCCAACTCTTTGTGTCCCCATTTGGCATTTTCTTGGCAACTGTACTTGAGTGGTTTGTCTTTCCTTTCTTCACTTCATTTTATGGATGACAAAAGTGAGGCAAACAGATTTGCCCAGAGTAACACAGCTAGTAAGTATCCAAGACCAGATTTGAACTCAGGAAGATGAATCTTCCTGATTCCAGGTTCACCATGCTATCCACTGCACCACTTAGCTGCTGTGTCTAAACAGTACCTTGATAATAACATTGTGATACTTTGATGTTAATGGGGTGCTTTTCGGACATAAGCTGAGTTAGGGAGTAGAAGTAATATTTGCCTCATTTTCCTGAGGTTGACTTGTGTTAAACTGGTAGATTTTAGAACAGGGATTTCAATCCAGATGACCCGATTTCAGATTCAGCCCTCTTTCCATTACACTGCATTGCTTCTAACCTTATGGCTATTTATCCTCTTTAGAACCTTAAAACAATCTGCCCTTTGCAGAAGGAAGGGGATTGTATGGGCTTTATCTGATTTTTTAAAAAAAAGAGATTAGAAAGCCAGCAGCATATTACTTGTAGGAAATGTCCTGAAAAATAAGGAGATAGAATGAGGAGGTAGATTAATATGAAAATAGTGGGATCTTAAAAGTTCCATTGTCAGAAATCTTTAAACAATGACCCACAGTCTTATATGCTAAAGCCTATGCTTTGTAAGAATGCTCACGAGAATGTGATGAGAATTGAGATCATGTAACATTCCATAGCATTAATATGAGATCTCAGATCTGTGATGCTCTGAGATCTAGGTTCATGCACCCCATTTTATTGGATAAAACCAACACTTTGCCAAAAGATGGCACAAGCAGAATGAAACTAAGAACTCTCACCCAATTCATCTAGAAGGTTCATTGGTTTGTTCTCTGTTGCACCAAGAGATGAAGGAGTAGGACCAGAATTCAGAAAGCTGTTTTTTTCCTAAGAATTCAATCTAATTCAACAATCATTTACTAAGTGCTTATGATGAGCAAGACCTTATGTTATTTGCTGTGGATACAAAAAATAAAATTAAAACAGTTTTTGTTCTCAAAGAGCATATATTCTATTGGAAATGTTTAAGATGTTTCTGTGGTATCAACGTGGCATTAATCCCAAAACAAGGATTAAAGTTTCTGGCATGGTGATGATGCTCAGGACAGCTTGAACCTATATGACATTTCAATTGCTGAACAGTTTTGCTGTTTGCATGCTACCAGGGCAATATTATTTACCATCACCAAGAAGCAGAATGCAACCAGTCCACTAGTTTTGTTTTTAAAGAGTAGACAGTACATGTATGACATATATTAAATGCAGATTTTCTCATTTTGCAAGCTCTCAATAAATATTTGTTGTCACTGGGGTGAATTTTTTAAAAGATGTACATTTGATTAATATAATAAAAAATCCAATTTGATTAAAATATAGATCTGGAAGTATTAATCAAAATATCCAGTCCCCAATGATATTTGTAGATTTAGAGAACAATGAAACAAGTTAATATGGACTGATGGGTATATTTTAAATTACTGAGGGTAATGGTGAAGAAGATGAAAGAAAATTATGAGTCAAAATAGAATGAATCTTATTCATCTTAACATGTAGCCAAATTCCAATTATCCTGTTAATGGCTAGTATAGAAAATAAGTTTTAATGTTAAAACAAAATATAATCTTTCAAATTTCTTTTGTGAATAATTATGATATTAATAATTAACACTATTAATTGGCATAGTATGCTATGCTTTGTAAAGTACTTTCACATGGTTTATCATTTCATCTCCTTAGGACCCCCTCAGTCCTAACACACCCACCCACACACCCATACATGCATTCATGCACACACACACAGAACCATATGCTTAGACAATGCAACATTTTCTGTGCCCAGCCTTGACTGCCCTCCTGGTTTGGTTCTGCTGTCAGTAGACTAGGACCCAGATGGGTGACATAAGGGAGGAGGTTACAGGTCTCCTGTAAGTGATTCATTAAAAAAGATAATCTGATCACTGATAATTGAGAATTGGCTGTATATGCTCTCCTTTGACTGTCTAATCCAAAGTCATTTTTATAAAAATTTGGACATAGTTGAGAGTGTCAAAAGTCCTCATGTAGCTTTATTTGTATTCTGTGCATTCTATTCTGACAGTGCTATAAACCAGATAGTTTACTGACAATTCTGTGCTACCAGATACCAACTAAGGCCTTCTGTCCAGCTTTACATTGTCAAATCTCATGAAAACATGAGGAATTACAAAGCCTTAGAAGATGATGAAGTTTAGATTACAAAAGATGAGATGGACAGATTTCATATTTTCATTGCAGATGATGGTTTTTTTTTTCTTTTGCCTTTTCATACTGCTGAGCATATTTTTTAAGGCAGGAAATGCAACTAGTGTTTGTTTCTAGTGCTGCTTCTGTTTTCAGATTTCTTTTCTGTAGGAAAAATGTGTTGCCCAGCTGCCTAGAATCCTAATCAGGATATACTTCCAGCACAAAATATATTGCAGGAATGATTTTAGTTAATTGAAAAGGGAACAAAAATGAGGCTGGACCCAGTTCATACTTTTTATCCCCTCAGAGAATACTCTTACTCAAATTGGGCCATTATGGATAAAGTTGGTGAGGGTAAAAGAATTTAAACCTATTGGGGACCTTAGAAGTCATTTAGATCAAAAGATTAAGTACTTTATATAAATCTATATAGATAGTAAGCAGCATTCCTAGGATTCAAAGGCAATTCTTTTAAAGGAAGAACCAGCTCTTTCTATTAAACTATGACACTTCTCTCTCACTAGACTGCTTCTCCAGGTTGGAGAGCAACCTGTTAAGGACAAAGATATGAATGTAAAGGAATACTACTACACTAGAAGAAATGATGAAAGAGATGGTTTCAGGGAATCCTGAGAACACTTGAATGAACTGATTCAGAGTGAAGTAAGCAGAATCAAAAGAACTACATGCACAATAACAACACTGTACAGGCAAACAACTTTGAAAGACTTGAGAACTCTGATTAATGCATTGACCAACTGACTGCAGAAAGCTTTCTACTCACCTCCTCAAAGAGAGCTGATAGAGTTGGAGTGCAGAGCTAGATGTGTGTATGTGCGTGTGTTTGTATGTGTATCCAATGTGGGAATTTCTTTTGCTACCCTACGCATATTTGTTATAAGGGTCTCTCTCCCCTACACTGAACATAAGGAGAGGAGGAAGAGAGAACATTGATTTTTGTTAATTAAAAAACCTAAATTTAATTTAAAAAAAGACAAAGACTCACAAAGTTTAATAAAAATTCAGTGGTGACAAGTTGTATTGATATTAGAAATGATGGTCACTTTTAAAGGCTGCCAAATGCTAAGAAGCATGTTTTAATTTAAAGAGCAGATCTAAGAAAAGGAGATACTACAGAGAAATTCTAGTCAAGTGAAAGTCTCCTAAGCCTCAGCCTTTTCTCCTCCCACTTCTCTCCAGCCCTTCCATACTCCAACCCCTAACCCACACCAACCTACCCACACAAACATATATATGCACACCCACACCCACACACCCACCCACCCACACCCACACCCACACACACACACACACACATATTCCTAGGTGTATACTAAATAGATATTACTTCTCTCTGATTCTCAGGTTTAGACTCATCATAGCCTTTGCCCATCTGAAAGACATGTCTTCCAACACTAAATGTAATAGAATACACCAGAGAACTCTGATAAACTCTTTATCAGCAAATATATTCAATGGCTAAGCCACTCCTTTTGGAAACAACAGCACAAAGGTAAGCCAAGAACAAAAAAGACGAATACATAGCATATATAGAGGTGAAACTGCAGTTTTCCCAGAACTCCAATGCTTTACAATTTCTTTAAGATTCCACGTTTCAACTCAAGAATAGACCTTATCCATTACATGTCTACTGATAGTCTACTCATTTATATACCCTGCCTGGTTTTCTCTGTTTAGCATGACTCTCTATCATGTTTACAATGATTAACCAACTGAAATATTATCTTTTTTCATTCATTCTTTTCCTCAAATATTCCCATAATCAACAGACTCACCAACAAATGTTGCCAGTGTCTAAAAGACCATTATTCTGTTTTGCTCCATCAAGGTTTTAGTGTCTAGCCTGAGACACTTGAGAGGGACAATGAGAAGGGAAAAAAGAAAGAGGTCCAGAATTTTTGTCCTACGTTTATTGTGAATTTTTAATAGATTTCTAGTGGGGTTACATTCTAGATCTGAAAGCAATGTATTTGAGTGTTTTATGCTCAGAATACTTTTAGGTACACTTATGTTTCCTTATTACTGCCAACAGACAATCATAAAAAAGTTATCAATTCCCTGATTTCTGATAAGTAGAATCATAGTTTAAAAAGATAGAAATATAAAACAGAGAATCCCATAAGTATGGTAAAAATGAAAAGATGTTTTAAAAAATTAATTCCAATTTTAAGATGTTTAAGTCTCCTTGGTTTTCTCCATATATTTCCAAGTTTTATGATACCATTCCTTATCTTTCTAAACTCTTACATATGATTCCAATGTATATTTCATTATTCTATTTTAAAAATACAGTCCTTTTCTCTCTTGTTTCTCCTCCTCCCAGTTTATCTTAGTCTGTTCATTATCCATGTTTTTTGTCACTACCAGTTGATCTGTACTCTTCTATCTACCATCCATTTTTAGCTCTCTACTACACCCCCCTCCACCCCTGCTACCAACTGCCCATTATTCTTGCTCTCTCCGCTTAATTATTCTTTTACTTCTTCAACTTTTCTTTCCCTTCATCTCGTCAACCTATATTCACTGCCTATAGCAGAGTCTGAAATATAGTCTGTGATGGAAAAGCACTAAAAAAATGACTGAGGGGAAGGAATCACTTACCTTGATTGACAATAAATCGTAGCTTCTGTATTGTTGCCAGATTGCCACTAACTCGATATATTCCATCAACATCCAGACCTAGAAACAGAGGTGCATATTTCATATGGCTTCATGTAAGCACTTGTTATAAGAAGTGAGTGACAAGAAAACAACAATGAAAAAATATATCTTAATGAACATGAGGAGGAATGGTATAGTGAATCGCTATCAAATGTCTCCTCCCTTTCAGAGGAAAAATAATAAAATCTGTCATTTTAGCTCTGACTACAATAATAGCAATACACATATACGTATATATGCATACACACACACACACACACACACACACACACATATATGTAAACCCAAAGTAAACTAATCCTAATTTTGTCATTTTTTAGATATTTTAGGCATTTTATCATTAATTAATATGGATGTTTAATAGATGCTTGGGATGGTAGTAGACAGGATGGAGTTACAGTGAACATGCTAACCACAACGCTTCCCTGGAAGAAGCCTGGAATTCAGTCAGGGATTTACAATCTAAACAGGGCTGCCAGGCACATGCGTGTTACGCCCTCTTGTGGAAAGCCAAAATAACCCAAGGGTTTAGTTACCTTCCAAAGACAGCAAGAGCAGATACTGGTCTAGGTATTTGAAGACACAGATTGGAAATCCAATTTGAGACATTTAATATGGTGATCTAGGGCATTAAAAGTACTTAGTGCTCCTATGTACAATAAGCACTTAAAAAAAATTTACTCTTCCCCATCAAAAAAAGATCTTATCAAGAAGGTGGATATTGATTTTAGATGACTTGAGAATTGATTCCCAATAATTGAAAACCAGATGAATTTCACACGGCAGTATATCTGATAAATCAGATTTTTCATACATATAATCCCCATGGTATTAAGTATATTGCTAAGTAATCAAAGAAACTGAGAAACAAGGGAGGAAAACCATACTCAAACACTAATATTATCCTTTATAGCATATGTAACACAAATAGCAGAGTTGAGATTTAATAGGAATAGTCTCTTGGTGGCACTACAAGCAATTCAGAATTCAGGTACTTGCTCTCCCAACTAGTCTTTGTATGTCATAAAATATTATCTAGTATGACATAAATATCTCCATATTCCTACATGTTTATTATTTGGAACATTTCCTTGATTTAAATATTACTTGCAAACTATTTTGGTATAAGGCTAAAGGGGGGTATTTGGTTATATCATCACTGTTTATCTACAACCTAACTTAGCTGAAACATCTCATAGAATTTTCAAAGCATGGATTCCCAATTCATGGAGCTAAAGATCCACTTGGGGGTAATATTAAGGAACAGCTATTAGTGAAATCTGCTAGGTGGCCTACTGGATAGAACGCTGAGTCTGGAGACAGTTCAAATCTGACCTCAGATACTTACTAGCTGTATGACGCTGGGCAAGTCATTTAACCACATTTGCCTCATTTTTCTCATTTGTAAAATGAACTGGAGAAGGAAATAGCAAACCATTCCAGTACCTTTGCCAAGAAAACATCAAATGTAGTCACCAAGAGTCAGACTTGACTGAGAAATGACTGAACAGCCACAAACTGGTAAAGTCATATGTATGTATGTATGTGAGTCTGTATGTAGTCCTAATATGTAGATTCGTCATATATTATAATAAGGGAGTCCCTGTAACTTCTTGAGAATGGCAACTCTGTGAAGATATTGACAGAAGCTGGGTTCCTGCTAGGAAATGAAAGGCATATATAATTTACTCATACTTGGGAAATACAAGCATAATATTTATTACTGATAGGTAGTAATGACTAATATACTAAGGTGTTACCAATGTAAACAAACATATTATGAGTTGCCTATAGATGTATGAACATTATTCTACTCAAGAATTTGCTAGTAATTATTTTAGATGAAAGGAGAAACAATCTTTATTTCATCATCTTTGCCCCCAAACCTTGACTCAATTTACACTGTAGCTATCAAGTAATAAGACAATTTTCTTATATAGTTCAAAATTTAGGTCAGAAAACAGGAAGTACAAATAAGAGTTCCATGTATGTTTGAATATTGATACCATTATCTACTTTTAATTTGAGCAAACAAGCATTTATAATGTCCTATATAAGGAACTGTGTTAGGTGTTAAGGATACAATGACAAGAGTGAAAAGAGTCCCTGTTCTCAGAGAGTTTATATTCAAGAGAGAGGAATCACCATGTTGGTTTCTCCTTCATTTTCAAAGAGGACAAATGACATTAAGGGGGCTATCTTGACTTGTGCATGAATTGGATTTAAGGGAGACAGAGTTGCACAAAATTGTTGGCTTCACTGTCTTTTCCAGTTATCAGAGTCTGGTAGCAAGACACAAATCAAGACAAATGGTGATGGCCCAGGATGCAGTGGACCGCCTTGGTGTCTTCAATGCCTGATCAAGCTCTAAGTGCTCCACAAAGCCTGCTTCAGCTATCTTCATGGCCACTGGAATAAATTGTTCTCAACCACCCACTCCACTGGGGTGAGGGCTGGAGTGGGGAATCTTCACATGCTTGGAGTAGATATCTCCCTAACTCACCAATGGGTTTTAGGCTGTTGGTTGACCTTAACCTGTTTTAGCCTGTATGCTAAGATGGTTTTATGAGTGTGGCTGCTGTATGTTATAGCTTCCTAGAGCCACAGATAAAAGCTGGGTGACAGGTGGATGAGCAGACCGGAAAAGGGCTCAGCAGCTCTCACAGCACAGTGGGGTACTGAACACCCCTATACCCATGAATCAACAACTATACCCAAAATATATACAAAATATAAATACAAAGTAATTTCAGGGAGAACATTAATTACTGGAGTGAGTGGAAGGATCAAGAAAGACCTCCTCTGTGAGGTGATACTTGGGCTAAAGCTTGAATGTGGCAAAGGATCCCAAGAGACAGAGACCAAAACAACATATTAACTGATGATCATAGCAGAGAAGAACAATTACCAAATTTATTCATTAACCTGGTTTTCAGTGCAAAGAAATCTTTTTTTTTTTTTTTTTTTTTTTTTTAGTGAATACATTGAATTTCAGTTCAATAAGGGCAGGGGACAGTGGGTAAAGAACAATGTAAAATAAATTAGTCATATTTTTAAAAGAATCTACATGTGAATTTTGGCAAGTTTGCATTTTTCATCATGTAGCAAAGTATAAGCAACACTTTTATATAAAGCAAGAAAAAATATACTAATTTTCATTCAATAGATATTATATGTCCATAATCTAAAAGGTACTTTCTTAGCCATAGACAATATAAAAAGAAAAATGAAAAAGCTCTTTGTTCTGATGATCACTTTCTCCCAGGTGTATATTACCCAAATACAGATTTACAAAGTGAACATGAAGTATAAGCTGAGCCTTGAAGGGAGTTAGAGATTCCAAGAAGAGGAGATGAGGAGGGAGAGCATCCTAGACATGGGAGACACCTGTACAAACTCATTAAAGTGGGAGATTTGTCATGCAGGGAGAACAGCATGAAATTCTGCATGGACTAGAGTGGGAAGAGTAATGTGAAATCACTCTGGAAGTATAAGTTGGAAATAGATTCTGAAGGGCTACCAGTGTCAAAGAGAAGCGATGTTGTATTGGATCTTAAAGACAATAAGAAGCCCTTGAAGCTTCTTGGATAGAATAGTAATATGGTAAACTTGCTTTTTTAAGAATTACAATTTGGTAGCAGAGTAGTGGATGGGTCTGAAAGGGGAAAACTTGGAAGCAGGAAAATTCCTTTAGAGATTTTGCAGCAGATAAGACAAGAAAAATGAAGGCCTGAATTAGAATGGTAGTCATTATAATCAAGAATGTGGCAGTGGAATAAAGAAGTCTTCACAACTCTGGAGATGGGGGAGGTAGAGAGGGAGAGTGAATAGTTGAGTATAATTCTAAGGTTGCAAACTTAGAGAACTGAAAGGATGATAGCCATGATGTATATGTGGAAAGTGGGAGGAGGACTAAGTTTAAGGGTGGAAATAATGAGTTCTATTTTGTTGAATATGGGAAACCTGTGGGATATGCAGGTAGAGATTTACCAATATGCTTTGAAAATATGGGACTAAAGCTCAGCAAAAAAAAGATAATGCCTGTATAGGCAGATTTGGGGATCATCAGAATGGAAATATTAATTTGAATAGGATAATAATTTAACTCTTGCAAACTGATGAGATATCTGAGAAAGTATGTAGAGAGCCCAGGCATGATATATTCACATGTAAGTGATATGGATGATTACCCAGCAAAGAAGGTTGAGGAGAGTCAGATAGGTAGAAGTGGAAACAGAAAGCTTGTGTCATGAAAAATTAAGAAGGAGAAAGATTAGCTCCCAGGATGAGGTGATCAGCACTGCCAAAAGCTACAGAAAGATAAGTAATGCTGGTGAGAGAGTAAAAAATAAAGCTATTGGATTTAGCAATTCAGATATTGTTGGTAACTTTGTAGATTATTTCAGTTGAATGGTGGGTTAAGAATCTGCATTTTGAAGAGTGTAAAAGTGAGTGGGTAGATTGAGGAAATGGAGCCTCTGAGTACAAATGTGTTGTTTCTAATTATTATATTGTGAAAAGAAAGAGAGATGAAGAATTTAAGGAATTATAGAGTGAAGTGAAAGGTTTTTATTGTTTTTATTGTTTGAGGAGATCTGATTAGAAAAGGAGTCAGTAGAGAAAGAGTGATTGAAGATTAGACACAGAGTCTAAGTAGAGAGAGACAGAAAGAGAAGAGATAATTAAAATGACAATTTCTCAGAGGAGATATGGACGTTATATCATGGTCACACTTAGAAGGCTAAAGAGCCACCTTTTAAACAATGGAGCAAAGAAAAAGAATAAAGAGGGATGCTATTGATGGGATTCAAAATAATATTTAGCTCTTAGAAGTGAAGTAAATGTAGAAAGATAATTGATAATTTTCTAATTGTTCATCTCTTTGTAGGAAGTTGTATATAGTCTTGACTCATAATGCGCATCCCACACTAGATATACACATTAGCACACAGTCACATCCATGCTCATATCCAAGTTTTTTTTTAACTAAATACAAATGTATTTTGAGATTACAGTCTTACTCCAGCCTCTCTTTCCAGCACTGTTAACACACTGTTCCCATACACAAAATCTATGTTCCAACCCAACCACTCCATTTGCTATTCTAGACATACATTTTATCTTAAATGCTTCTGTGCCTAAGCTGTTTCCCATGCATGGTGTAGATCTCCTCCTCACCTCAGATTTTTGGAACCTCTAGACCTTCAACATATAGATCAAATACTATCTCTTTCAAGAGGCTTCTCTTGATTCTCATAATTGCTGGTGACCCTTCCCCCATAACTGTATTATATTTTTTGCAAGTGTCCTGCATTTTCTTATTTGTGAATATTCTGTATCTCCATATATTGTCCCTCATTTTTCCCATCTGCAGTAGAATATGAACTCTATGCGGGCAGGTGTTATATGTCACTTTTGGATTTTTATCCCCAGCATATAGCACAGTACCTGGCACATAGGTATTTAATAAATGCTTGTTGCTTAATTGATCCATTTGTCTTTCTTTTATACTCTTGTTTACTGATTAGCAAGAATAATGTTTAAAGAGAGGGAATAAGAGTTTGGCCCGGGGTAGAGATGAGTGAATTGCAAATGAAATTTTCTTTAAAATTATATTTTATTATTGGCCCAAACTAGCATAAAGTAGAGTAAATGCCCACAGTCTATCTCTAATGTCTCAGCATTGTAGTGGTAGAGAGAATGGGAACCTATAGAAGCCACTTTTGAGCTATCATAGCAAAAATGAAACCATTCCTGTCCCTAAGAAACTTAAATTCTCCTATGTAGTGGAGTGTAACAGATACAGATAAATAGACTAATTTAAGGAGATAAAAAACACTGATACCTTGGAGAGAGGAAAGTCTAGAAAGGTTTCACAAGGAACATAACAGTTATCCTGAGACTTAAAGGAAGCTAGAGATGCTAAGAGGTGGGACAATTTCTTAAATTCCATCCAAAACCATGAAAGCGAGAGATTGAATGTTGAGCTTGGATAATGGCCAATACCTCAGTTTGGAAATGCCAAAAAGAGTAATAGAAAATAAGTTTGCAAAGGTAGGTTGTTGCCAGTTCACAGGGGGCTTCAGCGTAAATTTCAGGATGAGGAGTTTCTATTTGATCACTGAGAAAATGGGGAGCAACTAAGGAGTTTTGAAGAGGAGAATAATATGATCTTATCTGTATCTTGGATGTTTTAGAAAGCAATTGAGAAAGTCTATTCATTCTTTCATACCACTGCATAAAAATGTGAGAGGACTCCACTTTGTGAAGTTAGAGAATTCATATCTCCCACCAAAATTACCTCAGGTAGAATCATTTCTATTCATCTATTTAAAAAAATATCATTCTTCTTTGCTTGATTTGGTTACATAAGCAATATTAATTTTATAAATGAAACGTCTTTGCTTTTTATTTCTTCCTTGAGTTTGTCTTCTGCTTATCAGGGATCATTCAAAAATGTAAAGCAGAAAACATTGTAACATTTTAAGAAGACCCTCTTTGGCTTTAAGAAGGGTATCAGAAAAAAGTTCATCTAAGAGAAATTTTTAAAAAAAGATCAGTAATCAAGAGTGGTTGGCACCATGCCATGGGTTGGATAGACACCATATGAGCAACTGGAAATTACTATACTGTTGAAGCAATGTAACCTTATCCTAAATTAATAATCCAACTTTCTCTTTGAGTAAAAGGGGGAGATGGAGACACTGGGTAAATCTGAACTGTGCAGCTCTTGTGGTTGTAGAATACAATCACACTAAGAAAGATTGCTGAGTGGTTTCAGATCGAAACCAGAAAGTAAGGAGTAAAGCAAAAACACATTTGATTCAGTTTATATATCTAACTTGACAGAATTCCCAAACCTTTTGGATTCAAGAATCTCAGCACCACTTATCTTGTGCCTGATAACAGTCTCTGACAGTAGTATCTCTAGTCCTAAATGTCTTGGGTCCTCTGGGTATCATACTCTTTAAATTATCTAAATCAGGTGAAGATGACATACCACATATTAAAACGGAGAGCATTACATCTCACAAAATGATCTGGAATATATCGGTGAATTGTAACTGTTACAAATTTATATAGGTCCAGTCTTGAGGTTTGATTAGCATTCCCTTGGATGGCATACAACATGGCCAACCCCCAAATGCTGAGAATATTATACCAATTATAGTGTTCACGTGCCATCCACTTTCGGCTTCAAGAACTTTGAAAGTCAAGCCAAACCAAACCAATGTAAATTGGTGGATTTGGACATCCTTTTCATGACCACATTATCCTAGCTGGATTTGAGACTACTTATTTTGGAAATATAATTAGACCAAGTATTATTTTAAAATGAGCAATATCTTCAAGGCTCCATGTTGTGCTTCTGTGAAGTTTGGAGAAAATCACTCCAAGAGGCACCTCTTTCAGGAAAACAACGTGATTGCAAATGCTATCAGGGCTTCTGCTGGGGAGGCTAAAAATACTTTGGAACATGATGAAACTCAGGCATTCAAGTTTTCTATTTGATGAAGGAGAGAGAGAGAGAGACAGAGAGAGAGAGAGAGAGAGAGAGAGAGAGAGAGAGAGAGAGAGAGAGAGAGAGAGAGAGAGAGAGACAGAGAGAGAGAGAGAGAGACAGAGAGAGACAGAGACAGAGAGACAGAGAGAGACAGAGAGAGACAGAGAGAGAGACAGAGAGAGACAGAGAGAGGGAGGGAGAGACAGAGAGACAGAGACAGACAGAGAGAGAGAGACAGAGAGAGACACACAGAGAGAGACATACACTCACAAAGACAGAGACAGACAGACAGAAAAAAAGACATAGAGGGAGAGAGACAGAGAGAGACACAGAAAGAGAGAGCCACAGAGAGAGAGACAGAAAGGAGAAATAAGCAGAGAAAGAGATACGGGAAAACAACTATTATATTCATTGCAATGAAGTTTGTTTTTCATCAGAAGCTAGCCATCTTGTGTTTCAAAATAGTCTTTATCACTGACAGAAATCACTGGGTTTTGCTCTTGTGGATTAAAAAAGTAATAAATTTATCCCATTTCTTCTGAATGTTAGAATAGGATGGACACACAATTAGGAATTATTAGACCAAATGGTGGTCTAAGCTCAGTGGAAAGAATGCAGCTGTCATGAATAATTCCCACCATAAATCTTAGAAATTTTCCAAAAAGAAATCTAAGAGACAAGGACTGTATCCAGAGTTGACTAGTTTATTTGCCAAAATAGTTTTGTTTTTTTTTTTTAACAATGCAGATGAGCTTGTTAAAAATAGTCCCCAATTGTGGATGAGGTAGCAGTCCTTGGTTACATTGATAATAGGTGAACATCAAAGATATGGATCAGGGGTCTGGTCGAGAAGCACCCAGAAAGGCCCTATTTTGCTCTTGTGACATGAAACAAAATTTACCAGAACCTCTGGAGTCTGCAAATGTGGGCTGGGAATTTTGCAACGAGTCCCTCTCCTGAGATTTATGGTGATTCCTAATTCCTCAGAGGACGGCTACCACAACAGTCATTCTCCCAATTCTTTGGCCTTTTGGCTTTTCCCCCTGGCCAGAACTAGTGAGGACAGGAACACCCACAGACTTGTCCCAAAGAAGCTGTTGCACATTTTTTTCATAGTCTTTCACAAAGTCCCTTTCCAGTTCAGAGCTAAATATGAAGTGAATGGTATTCGGTATTCAGACCTATCCCCCACTCCAAATTGACATTACTGTTTCCAAGCTATCACTGCCAACTTATCTGTTCACACACTTTAAATCCTAAGGCTTGGAGTGTAGGATATCATTAAAAAAACAGTTTCTAATTTGACTTCTCTCCCCATTCTCCTGGTATTTATGCTGTTTCTGCATGCCTGTTCTATTTTCGTTACTGCACGTCTGATAATTTCCTATGAGATGGCTATTCTTCAAGAATAATCACTATGGGAAGTGGGTGTGGCATGGAGCCACACGGATTGTTTGTGAGGATAATTATTTTACTGTATGTGACAATGTAACAGAATCCAAACTGAGGCAGACTTTTCTCATATTGTTGTTGT
Organism: Notamacropus eugenii; assembly: GCF_028372415.1. Classification (NCBI taxonomy): domain Eukaryota; kingdom Metazoa; phylum Chordata; class Mammalia; order Diprotodontia; family Macropodidae; genus Notamacropus; species Notamacropus eugenii. The sequence goes on from NC_092876.1 coordinate 288,510,043, forward strand.
TTCCTTTTTCCTTATAAAAAAAGTTGTCCTTTTTTTCTTTTTCTTTCCAGGACTATGAGTTTATTGCTACACCCTTAGGAAAGTCTTGGTATAGAAATGTCCTTTACTCCTGCAAATCATAATAATAAAGAGAATTCCTGGGGACACTGGCTGCTTAAGTGAATTATCCAAAGTCATACATGCAGAATATGCCAGAGAAAAGAACTGAACCCAGTTCTTTCTGACTCCAATGCACAGACAACTAGGGAGAAAGACTGAGGGTGGAGGTGGTCAAGAAGTCCATCACTCTGTGGTTAACTTGGTGAGGAAAGACCCTTTATGACCTGAACTAGATTGGTATTTCTGGAGCCTATATACAGAGTCTTTATAGTCTGTAGGATTTTTAAAACTCTTGCCCTACTAGCACAGTACCTAAGAACTCAGTCATCAAGATGTCACGTTGCAAAGAGTGGCGGGTCTGGAGTCGGAGGACCTGGGCAAAAGAATCCCACTTTTGACCCTTACTAACTTGGGCAAATCATTTAACCACCATGGCCCTTAGTTTCCTCATCTGTAAATTTGGGGGGGGGGTGATAAAGATGACCTATGATGTCCTTGTAGCTCTAGATTCATGATCCTGTGACCACTAATTCATATGGACATATCAGAGCACAAATTAAATGAAAGGATTTTAGTTATGGATGAGATAAATGCAAAAGGAAGTCTGAGAGAACTATTTAGACTGGGAGCTATGGCTCTTGAATGTATGCTGACAATGACTTGGCCTTGTTACTTGTTGCTGGCAGAATTATTATCTTGGACAAAATAATCTAGTTTGTAGACCAATACCCTAAAACTGTAATTGTAATAAAGGGATACAAAGGGGAAAACAATGGTAATCTGATGGATAGTCCTTTGTTGTGCCTAATACCACCAGGGATCTTGCATGGTTCCATGAATTGATTATGTCACTGGGATTATCAAATATTATTGTCAATTATGGGCAAGTTGATGTGCCCATATGATTATCTGTTTTTGTGAAAAAATAGTCCTATATTCATTTTCCTATTCATTAAAGAAATCTTAGATTTCATTAGAGTATTTGGTATTCTTCTAGAACTTTTCATGGAGTACAAATTATTTCATTTTCTATCTTAGTATCCCTAGCTCTTTGTAGAGTGCCTAGACCATGGTAGACACTTAAGAAATACTTGTTGATTGCTTGAGTTTGCCCTTCTGGAAGGCGACTGTTTCTTACAGGACACTAGGAAGTCAAAAGCCACCTTTCCATGTTTGTGTTGAGCTATCTAGCTATACATAGAATCACAGAGTTTCAGAGTTAGAACCGAGTTAGAAGGTCATTCAATTAGTATTTATTATGCCAGGCATTGTGCTCAGTGCTGGGGAAACAAAATAGTATGGATCCCTCTCTACAGAGGAGCTGATGAAAGCTCATCTGGTTTTTGCCTGAAGACCTCACATAAGGTAGAATAATACATCACCTCAGGAGGCAGTCCATTCTCATTGTAAGGAAGCATTATTATTATTTTGTTAACTAGCATTTATTTAGTGCTTTAAGATTTTAAAAGCGCTTTCCGTATTTTATCTAATTTGCTCCTCACAACAGTCCTGTGAGGTGACTAAGTGATATATAATGGGGGAGGAATATGACATGTTAGCTTGCAAAAGTGATTATAGAGTACGTGAAGGGAAGTACTATGAGACAACGCTAGAAAGGGGATTTGCAATCAGATTGTAGAGAGCCTGGAATCCCCAGCAAAGGAGATATTATTTTATCTTTGGGACAATAGGGTGCCACTGATGATTATAAAAGGGGAGTGTCTTGAGAAGACGATTTTGGTAGCTATATAGAGGAATGATTGGAGAAGGGAAGGCTGGAAACAGGAAACATAGGTAAGGATTAGGAGAAAACACAAGAAATGATGGTGTATACTTGTGGTGGCAGTGTGAGTAGAATAAGGAGATGATTATTTTGGACCCAGTGAGTTCGAGATACCAATAGGAAATTCAGTTGTAAATGTAGAGCAACATGGTGTAGTGAATAAGAAACTGGTATCATAGTCAAGAAGATCTGAGTTCAAATCCTATCTCAGACACTAGTTGTGTGACTCAAGGCAAGGCAGTTAATCATTCTGTGCCTCGCTTTACTCCTTTATAAAATGAGCAGGTTAGACTCAATAGCCTCTTCTTTCCTTTAATCTATGATTTTATGGCCAACAGGAAGCTGGTAATTTTGGAGTAGAGCTCTGTCTCTAAATTCTTGCCAAACTGGCCTCTTTACTATTCCCTCAGTTTTGTATTCCATCTGCCTCCATGTCTCTGAACTGGCTGTCCCCCATGACTTCAATGTGCTCTTGTCTCATTTCAATCTCTCAGAATTCTTAATTTCCTTGCTTGAAGGATTAATTCAGGTACCATCATCCATATAAAGTCTTTCCTGACCACCTCAGCTAGGTTTCTCTTTAATTGCCTTGCATTTATTAACGTATGTGTTTATATGCTGCATCCCTGCAGTAAAATGTGAGGGCAGGTGGTACTGGTTTTCGTTTTTTATTTTTGTCCTTTTAGCACCACTCATGATGTCTTGCATGCTACAAGAATGTCATATTTTTCCTGAATCCTTCTTCAGGTCCCATTTTAGTGCTTCCAGCCACATTCATTCCAAATTAGTGATATATCTCCAGGTCAATGTAGTCAAAAACAAGGAAAAGTCATGTTGTATCATGAATACATTCATTATTTGTAAGTATTATTTGTGCTTTCTACACGCGATTTAAAAAAATAAATTCTAGTGTCATGATTAATTTTTATTTAATTTTTTTTTTTAGTGGCAACATGAAACTTTTTACCCTCCTTCAGCTCGTGGTATAATTCAACTTCCAATTAAATGCAGTTTCCACTAGAGTACCTTGATTGCTTGTTGCCACCAGGGACAATAATGAATCTTCAGAAGAGAGGTGAACTGGCAGATAGTAAGAAAGATGATAAGAGACAATTTCAAAATGTCCCACATAATGTAACTCTAATAATAGTCAACATTTATGTAGTACTAAAGGTTTGCAGAACAATGTACGTATATTGTCTTATTTGACACTCGTATGGAGAAATAGGTATTATTATATTCCCATTTTACAGCACTAACCACAAGGTACAAGTCTTTTCACTAGTCTGTCGAGAAAGTAGAGCCAATGTTATTATTCTTATTTAAGAGGTTGGTGGAAATAGCCAATGAAACTAGTGTATGTGAATACTGGTAGTGTTCTCTGCTTGATGCAACCCCTTGTGGCCTTGAGCACAAAAACTGTTGTTTCCCATCTACTTACCATGTGAATTGGCATTGATTGGCAACTGAGCTGGAACTGAGTGTGCATTCAAAAAGCACTAACCAACTAAAATAAACTTTTCTCTTTCCTGCCTGACTGGTGATAGGAGGATGAACTACTCAGAACGTCTGGGTGGAAAGGGCTTTGAGCCCTTTCTTAGTTGAAGTTGGCATAAGGCTAAAAGGGTACACAGAGCAGATGTTGCTTCTGTCTATTGTATCCATACTTTCCTGCTTTTAAGTGGAATACTGAAGATGGTTACCCCTCAGTAAGCTTTGAAAGGTCATAGGAGTGAGTGCCAGAAATCAAAGGGCTAGAGTCCAGGCTGGGTGGGTGAGGCAAGAAGGGAGTCCCTAAAAAAGAAGCTTTCTGACCCAGGTCAAACTTATCATATATAGCCATTGTTTATGACTCATTGGGAAGTGAACTTAGTAGCCAAACACTTTAAGTATGAGCCCACTATTGCCAGGAACTGAAGTGGGAGAACATAATCCCCACTCTTGAACCCCATTTGGAGAAAAATGTTTTGTAACTTCTGTTATTGTTATTTTTTTGCAGTGAATATTGCTTTAAAAAGCTAATTTATATTAATTGGTTGAATGAAACTAGAGTGCTCAGTATTAGTAGTTAGTGTTATGGAGAATACACCAGAATGTGGGATCTTGCTTATGGTATTGGAGGGACAACCCCAATACCTCCATGATACTTCTACAACCCTGAGAGGGAAATGTGGCCTTATTTGGGTGCATAATTGTTCCATCAGAGGAGAGGTTGCTGTAACAATCATGAGATATTATGGGATCTACTGTCTTTTACAGATGAGTAAGAAGTGAAAGGTCAGGAAGGTTAAAGAAATTGCCTAGATTCTCATAGCTAATCATCAAAAGAGCCAAGATTCTGTTCAACAACTTTTTGACTCACTATACAACACTGTCCTTGAGATGCTGTTCTGATCACTTCGGGACTAAGAGTTTTGGCTGAGATTAATGGGCTAACAAAGCTATACCAGATATTTCATTTTCATGTTGAATGTGTAATTGTAGGCTCAGTGCCCAGACTGACCCTACAAGAACCAGAATTTCTGACATAGCACCAGAATTTATTTACCATTTTCTGAGGTATTCTGGAACATGGATGTCTTAGAGCTAACTGGTACCTGAGAGGTAGATTGCATCGTTTTTGATAAACCATCTCTCATGCTTGACACCTTTTCAAGATATACTTGAAATCCCCTACTTTTTAATGCACTAGACTCTACTAACTTCTTTTTCTTAAAGGACTTCTGAAGTAAGGGTGAGTAGTTATTTCAGAGGATGACTGTTGAGTGGAATAGTTAGGTTAGATTATTAATTCAGCAGCCATGCCTGTAAAATCTGTTTCTGGAAAAATGCTACTAAACAGTTTTTATATTTTTATATTTTCTAGATCAGTCAGTTCTACAAAATCACTCAACCAAATCATCTCAGAAGAACTTTGAAAATATTGGTTACCAATAATTTGTTATCGGTGAATTAAAATTTTTAAGAGACAGTCTCACAAAAATGGAAGAGATTCTAGCTGGAAACAGTTTAAGTTCATGGTGTTGGTTAATCTCCTATCACTTGTTAAGGATCTTTTATGTTTGATTTCTATTGTTTAGTTATGCTGTGACTATACCAGTGTAAATAAACCATTCTTTTTGTTTTGTTTCTTACTCAGACTATTGCTTGAAAATAAAGAGAAAAGAAACAAGGATAAACACTAATTTGATCTACTGCCATCATCTGCTCAGTTATAAGTGAATATACCAGGAAAAAACTGGGTCTGGAAAATTCAAGATCCAGATTGTATAGGATGATCACAACAGATAATTTCCCATGTTCTATTTTTCCTTTTAGGAAGTTTGGGTGACAGTCTGCTTCATCTGCTTATATCCCAGTGCTCTGGGCATCCTGACAGGGTTTTACGTACCAGCAATTTTATAGGGTGAAAGGATATAGAAAAGAATCACCATAACAAAGAAAGAGTCAACTTCAGAGTCCTGTATTTGATGGTTACATCAAAATTATGTATTTATAAAATGCTTCAAAAATCTTAAAGTGCTCTATAAGCGCTAGTTGTTGTTCTGATTATAAAATGCTTGCAGATCTTGACCCCAATTTTTACTGGTAGTCAATACGTAGTCCATAGAACTGTTATCATCTTAACCTTTTCCCTTCACCCCAACTTTTTAAGAGCTAAACAAAGTGACCTCACTGTTTTCCATTGGATTTTTTTAAAACACTGCCTGGGATGATTGAGATTCAGGAATGTGGGAAAATGGATTCCCAAACCACGTCCATCCCCTTTAATTCTGAACTGTAATTTTTGGCTTGCCTTGACTCACAGTCATCACATTTCAGTCTGAATCTCTCTGTAAAGTGATCTTTCTTAAACATTTCTCTCACTCATCATGGGATCAGAAACAAAGCCATTCTAGTCTTTCAGCGAAACACTTACAAATGGCTTTTACGGAGAAGTTGTAAGAGCTAAATTTCCTTTAAAACTGTTTGAAAAGGGAACATTTTTAGTGCCTGGTTGTCCTTCTTGAGAATCTTGTCATCTGTATGCCATGAGCTGCAGCTATTTTAATCTGTTTTTGTTTGCAATCCATTTGGTGTCCACCCAAGAAAATGCAGGTGATTCTAATTAACTTACTGCTGAAGATGTGGAAAAATCTCAATTGTGTTGTAGAAAATTATATACTTAAAACCTTTCCTCTATTATTTATAACATCTTATTAATGAAAATGATTACATGAATATATTTACCACCTGATTCATCTCTGTTCACTTTTTTAAATCAATGAGGTTTACAGCATAAGGGAAAAAGCACACACACACACATACACACACACACACATTCAACTAAATACAGACCTCAAGAATGTATGCCAACTTTCATTTAACAAGAGTAGTAATTTAAAAATAACATTATTTTACTTTGTGCAACATAGTTTAATATCTAAAATAACCCTGTTCCAATAAAAACCGATTGAAATACTCTCAGGCCTAACTCTGCCCTGAAGGTAAAAGTGATTAATTGAAGGATTTTGGCGGATCTCTGCTCACCACCAGGGCAGTTTAATTTAGACCACATTCAGCCATTCCTCAGTGTCTCCGCGTCAGTGGAGCATAACTCTTGGTCTTCTTTTGAGGAGTACTTCTAAATCAGTCCTTTTGGATAGTCAGCTCTATATGAATTTGCAGTTTCTAGTTGATCACTGGTGAAGGTGAGTCCTTTTGGGTTTTATATGTGCAAAATAGATTGTGGTATGTCAGAAGTGCCATCCATGAAGGCAAATCCCTCAATTGCTTTGATTGCCATTGATTCACTCATTACTGTAAATTCAGTTACGTCATAGAAAATGTGGAAGTTCTTTTTTCCCTCACTGCTTTTACAAAATGCCCCTTAGATATTCATGTACCAAGGATATCTCTGTCTTTCCCATTTAAAGGCAATACAGTAGAGGTGATTTGGGCATATATTGATGGATTTAAAAAGCTGAAGTGGATTGACAATATTCCTTTCCACGGGGCTTGAATTGAAAATCATTATTCAGTTCTTGAGAAGATGAGTACATGGCTGGAATTCTGAGAATATGGCAGAGTGCAGGACAATCTAAGGCTCATTTTACACATTACCACTTTGGAATAAATAGAAAAGGCAAGTAAAATTCTACAAAAACTACAATGATCAAATCCAGAGAAATGAAAAAAGTCATGATGAGCTAGTTATAGAAAAAAAAAGGCGGGGGAACCCAGACCATCATTTCAAAAGCCTGCTGCCTTATGGTGTTGTTAGTTTGCTGCATTTGTGTGTGTTCATCCTTTGTTGCCGAAGAAGACCATGCCATTGGAGAAGTAATGACATGACATGCACTTGACTTTGTTTGGAGTGAGGGAGGGCTGTGCAGGTCATCAGCCTCACTTCTCCTCTAGAGCCATCTGAATCCAGTGACCAGATATTCACCAGGATGACTAGAGATGACTAAGGATGAGGCAATTTTGTGGTTGACTTGCCCAAGGTCACACAGCTAGTGAGTGTCAAGTGTCTGAGGTGAGATTTGAACTCAGGTCCGCCTGACTCCTGCTCTGGTGCTCTATCCACTGCACCACCTAGCTGCCCCGAGCTGCATTTCACACAGCAAGAGACTATGCTTGTCTGGGGGTAAATATTGCATTTGTCTAGGCATTTGTAGTGTAGGGCACCACCTTTGCTCTATAGAGTTAACCCTATGGCAGTAGACTATAGAAGAAAGAGATAATAAGAGAATAAGAGAAATAAGGAAGAAATTACCTTACTTGGAATGTGGGAAAAATTCAAGGCATAAAGAGATCGCAGAAGGTAAAATGGATAATTTTGATTATAAAAAATTTAGTTCTTGAACAAACAAAACCAATATAGATAAAATTAGAAGGGAAGTAGACATCTGGGAGAAATCTTTGCCCCAAATTTCTCTGATAAAACTTCTCATCTCCAGAATTTAGAAAGAACTAACTCAAATGTGTAAGAATAAGAGCCATTCCTCAACTGATAAATGGTCAAGGAATATGAACAGGCAATTCTCAAAGGAATAAATTCAAGCTATCAAGTGCCATATGAAAAAAATCCTCTAAATCACTAATAGAGAAATGAAAATTAAAGTAACTCTGAATTTCCACCTCATGTCCATCAGATGTGCTAAATTTAAAAAGAAAAAGGAAAATGAAAAATGTTAAAGGGGCTGATTGCAGGAAAATTGGGAAAGGAATTCTATGGATTGTATCCCATTAATCTGACCTGCCTGGGGACAGCTTAAAGACAGAGAAAAGTTGATCCTTGAGGGAAGGGTAGATTCCCAGAGAAAGTGCTAGGAAAAGACAACAATTTGCCCACTTCTAGTGACCTGTGGCAGTGTCCACCCTTTAAACCTAACATATCTTATTTGATCTCGGTGGTCTGAGAGAAAAGAGAATAAACAAGCTACAGAAGTTGGAGAAGAAGAGCACAATCATGCTGTGCTTATCTCATAGCTATTTTGTACAGAAGGGAAAATTATTTTAGTGAGAACACCATAGAAAAATCAATAGAGTGATTGATGTACAGACTATTTAAATTTGACAAAGGGGAAGAAACGAACAAAGAAAAGAGCCATCAAAATGAACAGGTAATTCACAACAAAAGAAAGTGAGCAAAAAGCTACTCGTGAAGTATAGGATCCTACTACAAGGTCCCTAGAAGTGGTAATGAAGGCATTTCAAGAATCCATAGACTGGTTCAAAGGAGCAATAAAAGAATTAAGGGAAAAGATAAAAGAAATTAAGGAGATTAGACTTCTCAAGGAAGAGCATTTAGATGAAAAGTACCATCTATGAAGTAGATTTCTGAAAAAGAAAACAAGAGAATTACTAGGCAAAAAATTCTCAACCATAAAGAAAAGTAATTGAACAAAATCAGATGACAACATTAGAAGTATGCATGATACATTTATAAAACAAAAAAAAAGTACTGAATTTGAAAAATAGGATAACAGAAAAATCTCAAAAAATAATATTTGAAGAAAACATACAGAAAACTATCCAGGAATGTTATTAGAGAATGATAATATACAAATTTAAAGAACCCCCAGAACATAAATGGAGATAACCCTCAAATTTCACTCACCAAAATACAATGGTCAAACTTCAGAATTCCATTACAAAACACAAACTAAAGGGGGTTTACGGTAAGAAAAATACAGAGTAGACAAACCTCACAATTACAACATAAAGCAATAAATACTATAAGAAGCCAAAATGAAAAGTAAAAAATATATTTCATCTTCCAAAGAAAATCAATCAGAATATTGCAGGATTATTCCCTGTGTATAACAAATCAAAGGAAAATTATAATATGATATTACTAAAAGTATAAGTTGCTTTCACCTTTAAATAACATTCTGCAAAGCTCAAACTAAGCATAAATGAATAGGATGAATATTTTAGTCATCCTTCAAAAGAATCCAGAGATTAGCATGGTATTTATCAAATAAAAGAAAAATCAGTACATTTAGAAGTAACAATAGAAGATTAAGAAATTAAATGTACATTTTCATGTGTCTAGGGCTAGATATCACACATTGTCTGAATGATATTGAGCAAAATAAATAAGTTGGTAAAAATCAAGAGTAGGCTAGGATGAAAAGGGTTATTAATATTTATGGGACACAATTCCCATTCCTTCAAAATGAAATCAACTGTAATATTGTTGCTATGTCATTTCAAGCCTTTCATAATATCCCCACCTCCAGACATTTGTACCCTTCTTATAAGTTATTCATCTCCATATGCCCAACAATCCACTGACACTCTCCTCTTTCCTATACTTAAATATACTTCATCTCTAGACTGTACATTTTCACTGGCTATCATTCATGCCTGGACTTTTCTCCCTCATCCTCTCCCCTTGTGGCCTCCATGGCTTCCTTCTGATCTCAGTCAAAAGCATATCTTTTTCAAAAACCTTTTGTGATCCTTCTTAATCCCAGAGCCTTTCGTCTGTTAGTTTTCTCAAATTTATCTTGAATATATCTTGTTTGTAGATAGTTTTTTCCCCCACATGTCATCTTTCCTATTAGATTGTGAACGGCTTGAGCAAAGTAGGGATAGAATACCATGATAAATCAAAATGGAGTGGGATCTGGGTCCTGCTAGAAAAGAGGAAATGCATCTTCAAGCAATTCCACAGAGACTAGAGCATATGAGACAGAGGTCTTAATCTATTAGTGTTTTCAGTCTATTTCCAGAGAATAACTCTTCTATACAATGAAGTAAATGACAAAGAACAGGACAAGTCCCATGGGCCCCAGACTTTGGTTGAAGGGTATTTCCCATTGTATCTCAAAGTCTCACAGTCTTCTTTACGAATTGGTATTTGTTAGAACATGGTTCCTTAGAAAGAGGAAGAAGGAGCAATAGCAGCAGCAGCAGCAGCAGCAGCAGGAGGAGGAGGAGGAGGAGGAGGAGGAGGAGGAGGAGGAGGAGGAGGAGGAGGAGGAGGAGGAGGAGGAGAAGAAGAAGAAGAAGAAGAAGAAGAAGAAGAAGAAGAAGAAGAAGAAGAAGGGAGGAGGAGGAGGGTGAGAGAGGGTAGGGGGAAAGGGAGAGAGAGAGAGACAGAAACAGAGAGACAGAGAGACGGAGAGAGAGAGAGGATGAGAATTTATGGCATAGACATTAGTTTCTCTTTAAACTTTTGACAAAATTTGCTTTTAAATCCAGAAGGTTCAGGATTTTTTTTCTTCATTTGTCAGTTCATTTATGCCCTGTCATTTTATAGTTCTGGCTAACCCAGTCCTCAAAGGAAAATTTATATTTCTGAATGCATATGTGAGCAAAGTAGAAAAAGAAAGGAACACAGAACTGACAGTTTCAATCAAAATGACCTAATTCCTAAAACAACTCTAAAACATGCATGAAATAATGAAAAAACTTCTAAATTAAGGGAAAAATAAGCAAAAATTTGAAAAGAATATGCAATAGAACTGAAAATTGAGATTTTAAAAAAGACTAATAGTTGATGAGGCAATGGTTCTAACATTTTAAATTTCATAAAACTAAATTAGCAAAATAAAGAATGAACAAGGTGAATTCATAACAAGAAATAAAAATTATCAAAATCTGCAAAACACAATTATATGTCAGTAAAACTGAAACTAAGAACAAAATACAAGAACAAATAACAAGAGGCCTGAAATAACTAAACAAGAAGCAAGCAATCTGACTGTAAATAAAGAACCTGATGTGGTATAAATGAATTGATAAAAGAAGAAAAAAATTCTTGATCCTGATGGATTTAAAAGTGAATTTTATCCAAAGTTTAAAGAGTAATTAAGGTATGACACAAAAATTATTCTTAAAAATAGAGAAAGAAATCAGTCTGGCAAATATCCTAATACCTAAATCATTAGAAAAAAAACTGAAAATGAGAATGATAGATAAATTACACTAATTATACATAAGTTATACCCTTGACAAATTACAATATTGATATAAAAATTTAAAATCCTAGTAAGTAGATAACAGAAATAGATACTGAAAATAATTTATGATGAACAAGCTTAGTTTATGTCAGAGAAGTAAGGGTAGTTTAATGTTAGCAAAACAATAAAGCAAAACTAATCAAATAAGCAACCATAACAAAGCCCATATCATTATTTCAAACAATGCAGAAAAAAATTTGTTTGATACACAACAGCATTTGTTTGTTTTAAGAACCCTAAAAAGAATAGTCATAGAAGGGACATTCTTTCGAAATAATCATAGCCACATACACATGTGCACACACATACAAACACACACCCACACCCTTCTTAAAGTGAGAGCTGGTATTCTTTATTATAAATACAACTTTCTTAATATGATCAGGGGTTAAGTGTAGGTTTTCTCTCTAGCTACTATTATTGAAATAACTCTATAAATGTTAACCATATCAATCAGAAAAGAAAATTAATAAATATATAAACCTCAGTGACAGGACAGAATCATCTTTATTTACTTAGGGATAAGGGCTTACTAAGAAAACCCCTGAGAGTCAGTAAAGGAAATAATTGACCTAATTAACAGTTTCACAATAAAATAATGTGATACAAATTAAAATCCACAAAAATCAAAAGCATTCCTATAGATCATTAATAAAAATAAAAAAGTGATGATGACAGGTGAAAAATATCTACAAAATGCATAAAATATCTAAACATTAGCCAACCAAGAAATATGCAAGATTTATAGAAATACAAAAGTAGCAAAATTCAGTTGTAGGAATAAAAAGGTCATATCTTAAGAGAAATAAAGAAATAATGAAAAATAAGATAAAAGAGTTTAAAATACACATAAACAATAATAATTTAGATTATTTGGCAATATTTTTATAAGAAAAGAAATATAGATCAGTGACTGGAATAAGAACTCAAACATTTAAAAAAATCAGTTGTCCAGTGTTTGACAAACCAAATATCAGAAATTACTCAGGAAAGGACTCTATTTGCAAAGAATTACTGAGAAGACTGGGATTCAGACTGAACAAGCACCTTACATGATATGCCACAATAAACTCTGAATGTATATGTGATCTGAATATAACAAGTCACACTATGAAAACAATTAGAGGAAAAGGAGGTTTCCCTCACAAACACAACTGGAACCAAGGAAAGAACAGAAATGTTCATAAAAAACAAAAATGTTTTAATTGAATACCATTTTAAAAACTTTTGTAAATAAAATCAATGCAGATAGAGTAAGGAATATCTAGTGGGAAAAATTCCAAGTTAAACCTCACTAATAAAAGTTTTATATCAAACATGTAAACTTACATAAATATAGAGTACCAAGATATTTTCCCAATAGATAATTGGTTAAAAGATATGGATAATTTTGAAAAGAGTTACTAGCTATCAATAACCATATGAAACATTATAAAAAGCATGAATAATAGGAGAAATGCAATTTAAAGATGTTACTTGACACCTTGAAAATTGGTAAAGATGACATATAACAGGAAGTCACTATTAGGAGGACTATGAGAAAGTAGAGCTGTGGATTGGCATAACTTTTTTCTGGATATCAATTTACAATTATGAAGAAAAAAGGACTATATATCCCCTTTGTCTAAGTGATTCTATTACTGGTCATATATCTCAAGAAAGTCAGACAGTCAATGTCAAATATATGCCAAAATATCCATGGCAGAGCTTTTTGTGGTAGAAAAGAACTGGAAACAAAATGAAAGCCTATCAGCTGGGAAATGACTTCACAAAATGAGGTATGAGAACATTATAGATTGTACTGACCTTGGAGGATCAAATGAAATAATTATCTAAAACTTTTTACAAAGCACTATATAAAGTAATTTCATTACTTACTACTATTACCACCACCCTAACCACCTTGTTGTATTCATCTTTTGGGATGGAATCAGATAGCATATGTCAGTAACTTACCATCCTGCTATTTTAGTACTCTGAGATAAAAGATTCTTAGTTTTTTCCCCTTTGCATGTCCAACATTAGGTACTACATTTTTACAGCTTCTTGGAATGTATTGCATAGTTTCTACTGTTTTGTTGTACAATCTACTTTGATAAATACATCCAAACCTTTATATAATTTTGGTTGACAATGACTTAGTCCTCAGTTGCCATTCTAAGTCTCTGTGTTTAAAAATAAAACATAAGATTCAAATGAATGATACGTTTTTGGTGGATATATTTCTGACTGAGTTAAGGTGGATGTCAACAATGATGGACATCTTGATTCCACTCTTGGACCTTAGTTCTATTATAGGTCTCATCCATAGGTCCATCAGTTACATTCAACAAACCCATGATGCCTAACTGTTATTAATAATTGCTTTTGCTCAGTGAAAGGATATCTTCTTGTTCCAAAAGTATCTTTGTGGGTTTTTGACTTGTTACTCATGTATGCTGAGCCCTATAATTCATTAATACCATCTGACTTTTTGTGATGATACTTTCCAAATAGGTTATTGTGCATTTTATAGTCTGCAAAGTGTACACTAAGTCTGCATCCTTTGACACTTGATCACTCTCATCTTGACATTCTCTTCTCGGTAGGTTTTTGTAACACTACCCTCTCCTCATTTTCCTCTTACCTACACAACAGTTCTTCAGCCTCCTTTGGTGGATCTTCATCCAGATTATGCCCTCTGATTATATGTATCCCTCATGGCTCTCTCCTCTTCTTCCATATTACTTTTCTTGATGACATCATTAACTACAATGGATTTAATTACTATCTCTTTGCCGATGATTTTCAAATATACCTATCCTACCTTCAACACTCTGCTGACATATCTGTAACTGCCTTTCAGATATCTTGAAGTGGATGTCCAGGAGACATCTTAAACTCAATTTGTCCAAAATGGAACTCATTACCTTTCCCTCTAATCTCTCCCCACTCCATTTTCTCTATTACTGTAGAGGGCATCACCATCCTCTTACCCCCTTAGGAGTCATTCTTGTCTCCTCACTGTATCTCAAACCCTTCATACAATCTGTGGCCAAGACCTATTGATTTCACTTTTGCAACATCTCTCAAACACATGTCCTTGTCTCGTCTGACTCTGCTACTCCTCTAGTGCAGGCCTTTATCAGCTTATGCCTGGGGTACTGTAATAGCCTGCTGGTGAGGTTGTTTGCCTCAAGTCTCTCCCCATTCCATTAAGCTATTAAAAGCTTAAGCACAAGTACTATCATGTCATTCTTCTACTCAATAAACTCTAGTGGGTCAGTATCACCTCCAAGACCAAATACAAAATCCTCTGCCTGGTGTTCAAAACCCTTTATAATCTAGCCCTTTCCAACCATTCCAGTCTTCTTTCACCTACCTCTGGAATATACTCTTCCATCCAGTGACACAGGCCTCTGACTGTTCTATACACAAGACACTCACTCTCTCAGCTCTAGTCAATTGTTCTGGTTGTCCCTTATGTTTGGAATGTTCTCTGTATTCATCAATGCCTACAGGCTTTCCTGGCTTCCTTCAAGTCTCAACTAAACTCTCATCTTTTACAGGAAGACTTTTCCAACTGTTCTTAATTCTAATGCCTTCCTTCTGTTAAGTATTTCCTATTTATTCTGTATATAGTTTGTATACGTAAGTTTGTTGTTACTTCCATTAGATTGTGATCTCCTTGAGGATAAGGAATGTTTTTTTCTTATTTTCTGTGCTTAGTGCTTGGCAAAATGCTTGGCACATAGTAGGTGATTACTAAATGTTTATTGATTGATTGGAATTGAGAGGGTATGAACTGCTGTAAATGTATTTTTCCCATTTAACTTTGTTTGCAGATTTTGAGTAGGACCCCTAATATATTCAGTCACAGCATTGTCTTTACATTTCATATATTTCCCTGGGAAGAAATCAAGGAATTTGTTGGGATCACTTTCATCAACTGGTTCATTATGACCTTCAGATATTTATTATTATTCCATTTTCAAATTTTCAATAGAGATCATATAGAATAGTCCTATTGAAACATAACTTTTTTTCTTTTCAGAAAAGCAGGCAACTACTATGGCAGAATAGTTAATATTTTGATAGATCAGATCAATCCACTAGGAAGTTACACCTGTAAAGGAGCATTAAATTTTGGTGTTGGGATGGGAGAGGTATTCAAAAATTATTTTGGTATAAAACCAAAAGGTTTATATAGAACACATAAGGCAATGAATACAAGTTTGTGAATCTTATTATTTGTCTGTGGGATAGAAAGAGGTGAATGCTGTCACATTTCAATATATGCCAGATGTAAAGGTCCTAAAGAAGCAGACTCTCCCTTTGGATTCCTAATAGTTTTAAAAGGTAGAAATTTATTGTCACTGATTTAAAACAATGCAAAGAAAAATAAAGAAAAAACATGAATTTAATAACCAATTTTACACATTCCTTACTAGAAAAAAGGGACAAAGACATGAACACAAACCTAGGGGACATTGGTTTCTGATTTCTAGCATTTTCAAACAGATATTCAGGGCAGAGAAGTAATGCCACATGCTGACATAAATTTATTATTAGCATGCTTTTGAAGCAATTCCATTCTGATTTGTTCTATTTCATATGATATCCTGAAACAGTTAAGTAACATGAAAAATGAAGGCTCAAGATTATGTCTGTGAGAGAAGCAAAAAAAAAAAATAGCTTATTTTTTCGGTATCATTGAAATCCATTCATGAGTTTATGGAGTTTCATCTGCCCCCTCAAACTGCCTCCCAAGACCTCCAGGGATAGGCACAAATCCTAACAATATCCTTGAGTACTGTAATTTCTAACTGCATCTCTCATTCGGCTGGAAGATGTTGGAAAACACACGTAGCTTGACAACTCTGTCCTGGCTTCACCACTGTGGAGGGTAAGGGCATTCATCCTTCCAACAAAAGACAGCTGTAGCTAATACTCATTAAATGGACTCAAAAATCTGCCTGGATCAGAGAGTGGCCTTCTCAAAGTTTAAGTTTTTGGTAAAATAGCCCAATTACTGGCTCAACCACATAGGAATTAGAGGTGCAAATAGATGATCTCATTGTATGACTTGTAGTAAAGAAACTGAGGCTTTGCTCAGTGCATTAAATACTGAGAGATCTAATTTCTCTGAACAATTCAGATCCCCTGACCCCCAGGAGACTTATTATTAAGGCCAAGGGCTAACAGTGAGGTTAGCTATCTTTATTCTCATTATTGCTAATGGATAATGACTTTATTCTGTTCCCTACTGGGAGTGAAAGGATGGCATCATAGTAGAGTTCCTTATGGTAGCATAAGACTAATTGGACCATGTGCCTATTTCTTACAGAGCAACATGGATCCTGGTGATCCTGAGGAGGAGCCTTAACTGGCATCCTGACCCAAACAGCAGCATCCTTAGCTGACTAGGAATGGAAAAGCACTTAATATGTACGGTCAACAAAAGAGTTATGCTCCTCATTACTATTACTACACAGTACTCTACAGTGCAAAGATTCCATTGCCTCTGCTTCCTTGGTTCTTGCTCAGTTTTCAGCCCCTTGAAGTCTGGCTTCTTACTTCCTCATTCAACTGAAACTGCTCTCTTCAAAATTACCAGTGGTCTCTTATTTAAGAATCCAATGACTTTCTCTGTTCATACTCTTCTTGGTCTTCCTATAGCATTTAACACAATTGAATACTCATTGCTCCCTGGATGTTCTTTCTTCTCTGGCTTTTTATGGCCACAGTTTTCTTTTTAGCCCTCTGACCAAATTTTCTTAGTGCTTTCTGCTGCATCATCACCCATAGTACACCACCTTCCTGTAGGTGTATCCCAAGGTGTGCATGCTTTCTCTCTATACCTCTCCCTCTCTCTATCTCTTTCTGTCTCTCTCTGTCTCTCCCCTGCTCTCTCCTTCTGTCTCCCCTCTCCCTGTCTCTCCCTCCATCTCTCTCTGTCTGTCTCTCTCCCTCGTCCTCTCCTTCTCCATCCTCCTCTCTTTCTTTCCCTCTTTCTCTCCCTCTCTTCCTCCCTTTCTCTCCCTTGCCCACCCTCTCTCTCCTCATAGCAACTAGTATGTCTTTGCCATCCCTCCACTCCCAGTTCATCTTGTATTTACTTTACATATATTTTATATTTTGTTATTTATGGATGCACTGTTTCCTTGTTAGTATGTCAGCTCTTAATAATAGTAACATTAATAATTTTCATATAGCACGTACTATGTATTAGGCACTGGGCTAAGTGCTTTATAATTACTATCCATTTGCTATAACAATCCTGGGGGCTATTATTATCCCCCTGACACAGATAAGTAAACTGAGGAAAATGGGGGTTAAATGACTCATCAAGGGTCACACAGCATAGTCAGTGTCTATGATTGAAATCCTCTTCCTGAGTGCAGGCATGGTGCCCTAGGCACTGTGGTACCACCTGGCTGCCCTGCTTCTTGAGGGCAAGGATTGGTATTTCTGTCTTTGTACTTCTCATGCCTAGTACAATGTCTGACTGATACATAAGTAGTGCTTAATGAGTATTGGATAGCTTAACTTGAGGTGAGGAGAGACAGGGCTTTAACTTCTGGCTTTGATACTATGACCTTGGTCAAGTCACTTAAACTCTTTGAGCCTCAAATTGCTTATCTATAAAGTGGCCATGATGACGGTCTTCTTAACTACCTTTCAAGGTTGTTATAAGAAAAAACTTTGCAAATTTTAAAGTATGACAAAAAATGCCTTTTGGCTGACTAAATTAAAAAAAAAAAGATTTGAGGGTTAGTGTGGTAGTGTCCCCTTGCCTTTATGATTGTCATCTCCTTTTCTTAACCTTTCCCAGAATATGAAATTTAATTGTAATTTACTGCAGCCAAATTATATTGCACACACCTATCCCCTGCTGATCCAGGCATGTTTCCATAGAAGAGAGTTCTTATCCAATGCATTTTCTAAGTGATGAAAATCAGCTTATAGTAACACCATATTCTGACATTTTCTTTTGTATGAAGTGAAATGGATGTGGACCTAAATGAAAAGGATGTGAGTGTGATAGATACCTCAGTGAGAAAGAGGAAGGAGGGAAGGATCATAGGAACTTGGAGCTGAAAGGGATGTTAGAGACTACTGAGTGTAATCCCTTCATTTAACTGATGAAGGAACTGAAGTCCAGACAAGTTACATAGATAATAAAGGTGTGAGGTGGGATTTGAGCCCAGGTCTTCCTTCCAGTACTCTGTCTACTATTTCACATATCCCAAGGGAGAAGAATGAGAAAGGGGAGACTGAAGGACACCAAAGACATACTATGTCTACTGTAGTACTGAGCAAATGGCTGGCCCTGTAGTTTTCATTATATCCTGTTCTCAAACTGAACCTAATGTCAAATGGAACCACCCAATGGCCTCCTTTACTCTATTAATCATCTACATGACTTTGCACCAAGTCATAGTGAAGTGGAGGGTCCTGAAATCATAATTACTGAAAGAACCTTATGCAATCTCTAATCTATTAGTTCAACCAAACTCCATGTGGGCAGCTAGGAGACACAGTGGGTAGGGCACTGGGCATAATACCAGGAAGACTCATCTTCATGAGTTCACATCTGGCCTCAGATCCTATCAATACAACCTTAGCCCAGTCACTTAAGCCTGTTTGCCTCAGTTTCCTCATTTGTAAAATGAGCTGGAGAAGAAAATAGCAAAGCACTCTAGCAACTCTGTCCAGAAATCCCAGATATGGTCACTAAGAGTCAGAACTGACTGAAATGACTCCGCAGCAACAAAGCTCCTCCTATTATTATCACAGTGGCCATAATTCTCAGACTCAGACTCAGATCCAGAATCTGAGGATATTGTTGTAGGAAGAGTATGGTGTTTGGGGTCAGGACACCTGTGTGACGCCTTGGTTCTGAAACTTATTAACAGTACTATCTTAAGTAACCTTGAAGCACCTCAGTTTCCTCATCTCTAAAACAAAGATGTGAATAGCACCACTTGCCTAGGGGTGGAAATTGTGGGCTAATACACACAAAAGTTATTAGTCTAACTCTCTTATTTGAGACCAGGAAAATGAAGCCCTGAGATGTTATTTGTATCTTTAATCCAATCTATGTTTAATAAATATTTGTCAAATTGAATTTTCCTTGTCCATGGTAAGGTAGTTAGCTAGCTTATATTAGAACCCAGGGCCCTGGTTTCCCATGTATAATATTTCCCATTGTGCCACACTGACTTTTGATCATATTATTTTCTCATGTGAAATCTCTAATTTCAATAGCAATCTAAATCTTGATCCTATAAAAATGGGTATAACTTTCTTTTAACACAAAAATGAACCCAAGACAGAACCTGTTGTTCTAAGGCTGAATGAATCTGCATACAGAAGTATAAAATGTGTTGATCCGTACCTATGTCTTGTGAAGCCTATTTAACTGCATTGAAAGCACAGTTTATCATTTTCTTCCCACTCTTTGTAGAGTAGTGCAGGGCCTGGCTGTGTCTTTATGGTTATTTTATAGCAGAGGTTCTTATCCTAGGGTTTGTAACTTATATTTTAAAAATATATTTCAATATAATTGGTTTCTTTTGTAATCTCATATATTTTATGCGTTTAAAAACCATATTCTGAAGAGCCTATAAGCTTTACCAGACTGCCAAAGAGGATCATGACCCCCCAAAAGTGAAGAATCTCTGCTTTGGAGTAGCTCTCTTTGTGGTGGCAAAGAACTGGAAATTGCAGGGATGCTCATCAATTGGGGAATGACTGGACAAGTTGTGGTATATGATTGTGCTGTAAGAAATGATGAGCTCAATGATTTTAGAAAAACGTGGAAAGACTTGCATAAATAATGAAGAGCAAAATGTGCAGAACCAAGAGAACATTATATACAGTAACGTGAATATTATTTCCAAAAGACTTTGAGTGAAAAAGTTATTCTGAATATTATAAATACCCAAATTAACCATAAAGGACATATGAAAAAAGATGCTAACTACATCCAGAAGAAAAAATGATAAATAGAAATATGTATAGAATATTTTTACATACACATATCACTATATATTTGAGTCTCGTGTAGTCATCTCAAGGATGGAGGGGCGAAAAGGTGAAAAAAAATGTTCTGCACCATAATAATTCACTTAAGTCTGTCTAGCAAGTTTCTTTATATAACTCAAGGTATATTGACATCTATCATTTTACTTGTCTTATTTGAAGAACGATAAGTTGAGGTATTTTTATTCTTATTTGACATATGGGGAGACTGAACCACAGCAAAGTTAAATGGTTTGACGAAGGTCACCTCAGAAGAGCAGTGGTGGAGTCTGCTTCAAACCTGCTCAGTTCTCAAACTTTTTACGTATTCATAGATATTTGTATTTTCATGCTTTGCTATTGAGCTGAATTAAAATTCAGTCACTTTTTAGAAGATAAAGAAACCCTTCTTATTCACCACTGTAGAGTAGCTAAATATGATTATTACCTCATCCTAAAAACATCAAGGGACTTGGTTTCTCTTCCACAGTGCTGACTTTTCCATAAGGCACCCTCACTACCTCTATGGCTCTCACTCAGTAATCCACAGTCCATTTCCAGAACCAATTCCAAATGGGAGTGGTTGCTTACTATCTAGAATTCATCTCAGCATTGTCCTAGTTCCAATTTTTCCCTTAGTTTTCCTCTCTCCTACCCACCCCCCCAAGTCAAACAAGACTAACACGCAGGCAGAGACTGAAAAACAGATTTTTTTTTTACCTGCTGTCATCCAAGGGCCTGAAAAGTGAACCACTGAATAGTGAAAAAATCCTAGTAGAAAACCTGCATGTACAAAGATCAGGCAAGGGATTAAAAGATGAACTTTATATGCAAAGGAACATTACAAGGAGGTCTCACTATATTAGTTTTTCCAAGTCAGTGTTCCAAGCCAATCTTAGGATTATGTGTGAAAAGTAAGAACCCTGCATACTAACAGGTGCTGGCAGGGAACTCCCATTAAAGCTTATGGGAGTTATGCCTGTAAATTCTTGGCATTTGAATGAATTCACCCATAAGAATGCATTATGCATCAGATTTTCCCACTGCAAAAACAATGTTAGGCTGTTACTTCTTCACAGTATTACCAGCCACTATATTTTTTATGACATCACTCACTGATGGCATCTTTGATTACTTTGCTGTCTCTATAAAATAGCAGGGTCCATTGCCTTTGGAGACAGTGCTACAAATATGTCCTCTCATGTATATATTTGATCCAATTCAACAAACATTTATTTAGCACCTGGTATGTACAATGTTATACTCAAGGACAAAGACAAAATGAAATAATCCCTGTCCTAAAGGAGAATATCATATTTGGCTGGGGGGAGTTGTCGGTAGCATGTTGGGGTGGAACATGCCATGGGCAAAGGTAAGTAGTGGAGCACCTGGGTTACAATGTAGATAGAAAGACAGTCTTGGAGTCAGGAAAACCTGAGAGTGAGTAGTACCTCAGACACTTACCAGGTGTGTGATCCTAGACAAATCACTTCACCTATTTCAATGTCAGTTTCCTCATCTGGAAAATGCAGATAATAATAGCACCTGTCACACTTATTTGTTGTGGGGATCAGAGATAATATTTGTAAAGCACTTTTGTAAATGTTCAAATTCTACATAAATGCTACTAGCTTTTATCATTTTAAGCATAAGAGTGAAGAGGTGAAGGAGCAAAGGAGACATCCAGACAAAAAATTCTCCAGGGATATTTGAGGAGTGAAAACTCTTCTTTGAGAGGGGCAGAAGGGACAGGTCAGGAGGATACAATGAAAAGATAGCCCCTGCACCAAGCTTAAAAGTCAAATAAGAATTTCAAAAGGTGAAGATAAGGGCCAAGTGCTTTGTAGACTGGAGGAACTGCGGAGAAACACGTAGTCCATTTTTTTTCTTGAATATCCATGACGTAAGACCCTTCCAGAGTTAAATCTATGATCCTATGATCCTAAGGAGAGTAATGGGTATTAAGTTTGGAAAGGTAGATTGGATCCAAATTGTAGAAGGTTTTTTAAAATGATGGATTGAAAGATTTTCTTTCTATTTTATAAGTAACAAGGGTCAGTGCAGCTAGGTGGTGCAGTGCATAGAGCATTGGCCCTGGAGTCAGGAGGACCTGAGTTCAAATCTGACCTCAGACACTACTGGCTGTGTGACCCTGGGCAAGTTGCATAACCCCATCCCTGAATTAAAGGACCAAAGTACCACTAAAGCCTTTTGAACAAAAGAGTGACCTGATTGGGCCAGTGCCTTAGATTATTTTGGCTAGTATGTAGGATTAGTGAGAAAATAGAAGCAAGGAGGCCAATTGGGAGACTTAGGTAAGTGGTGATGAATGCCTCAAGTAGGGTGGCAATACTGTAAATGAAGAGGAAAGAAAGGGAAGAGACACAGATTATCAATCAACCAAGCAAGGATTTTATTTTGTTGCTGAATCTTTGCCAGGCACTGTGCTAAATGCTGGAGATGTAAAGAAAAAGTAGTTTGTGGTCTCAAGGATCTTACATTCTAATGGGGGATACAGAGTATATAGCATCTTTCATAAGATAAATACATAGTAGAGTAACCTTAGGAAGTGGTACTTGAGCTGAATCTTAAAGGAAGTTGGGGATTCAAGGAGTCTGGGGTTGGAAAGGCAATCATAATTAGGGAGAATAGCTAGTACAAAGGCAGAGGGATGGAAGATTGAGTTACATATGCAAGCAAAATTATATAGGTCAGTTCTAAATAGATCATAGAGCATAGAGTGCAGAGGCAAATAGAAAGTAAGAAATCAGAAAGGTGGAAGGCTTGGAAGGGTGGTGTGAAGAGATTTAAGGAGCTTTGTTTGGCATTTAATCCTGGTGGTAACAGGGAACCAGTGCACTTTGTTGAAAGGGGCAGAGTATGTGACATGGTCATACCTACACTTGGCAGCTGAGAGGAGAATGACTTACATTAGTCTGACACTTGGCACAGGGAATCTAATTAGAAGACTTTTATAATAGTTCAAGAGAGACTATTAAGGTTTGAACTAGAGACATCAGTAATGAATATAGAGAGAGTAAAGCAAAACAGAGAGAAGCAAGGAAAAATCGGAAAGGAAGAGAGCCCAGGATAAAGCTTTGAGGAAATCCAGTTTGGGGGGGATCTAAAGGGGGGAAGATTGTTGATAAATTGAGAATGCATATGAAGGTCATAGAAATCATCCACATTTGGTGAGACTTAAGGTCACTTTTTTCAACATAGTGTGAGTGAGCATGTTTACAACTTACACATTTGGAGACATAAGACCAATGTCATCATTTACATATCAAGTCAAGTGTATTTTACTTTTTATTTAGCAACTGATGCTACTGCCTCTGTGATAGAACTGTCTAGCAACCTACAAAATTCTCCCTATAAGCTGCTAAATGGCTAAGATACCCATAAGATCGTATGTTCAAGCTGGAAGAAAACTAAGTTCAATTAGTCCATTGTACTCATTGATAGTCCTATGATTTTATGTTGAAGAAAATTTGGCTCTGAGAGGTTATGTGGATTGACCATGGTCATAGAGGATACCAGAGGCTGGACTTAAACCCTGATCCTTTAAGTGCAGAGTCATTCTTTCCACTAAACTATGACCATGTAGAAATCCTTCTCTGAGAGACTGACCAGAAAGGAAACATATTTATGTTATTAACCTTACCAAAGACATTACCTATTTTTGTGGAATTTGTTTCAAATTCACTGGCATGGCTGGATTGAAAAATTAATTAGAGGTGAATAGTACGGTGTTAGGAAATGTCTATGTTACAGTGACTGATGAGAGATCCATCCATTTATCCCTTCTCTATTCAATCCACACATCCACATACAAAAAAAATATATAACTACAAATATAAAACCATGATTAATTATGTAAAGGTAATAATTATATTTTCTAAACTACATGGAATAAAAAGCTTTCAAAATATAGAGACTTAATGGAAAATATCAAAATCTTATAGAACAGGATGAAGTTTATCAGCCCTGTCATCCTCCCTGGAGCAGTTCTAAAGCTGATTTCAGTGAGTCTGGGAAAGATATTTTTATTCAATTACAAAATACAGTTATTTCATCTACTTGTTCTGCAGTCTACATGGGTAGCTAGGTGGCACAGTGGATAGAGTGCAGGCCCAGAGTTAGGATGACTAACTTTTCTGAGTTCATATCTGGCCTCAAACCCTTACTAGCTGTGAAAATCACTTAACCCTGTTTGCCTCAGTTTTCTCATCTATAAAATGAACTGGAGAAGGAAATGACAAACCACTTTAGCAACTTTGCCAACCAATCTCCAAATGGGGTGACAAAGAGTCAGACACAGTTGAAAAACAACTGAACAACAAAAGCTACAATCTACAGAATCATATGCTTGCACAAAGACCAACACAATGAAAATGCACGTTGGGTCAAACAAGAAAAAAGTTTTGAGTATGATTAACACAATGAAAGGTAAAACAATAACAATATGGAAGATGATGAAACTAATTTCTTTGTAAAACTGGAAATCAGGTATGCCAGGCAAGATCCATAAATATTAGGTCAATAGCTTTGGAGTGGTACATGAATTACTTGCAAACCACTTTACAGGTTCCTTTCAGACTCAAGCCTAACCCCACCTTTCTTAACAGATATCATCACAAATCTATTATCAAAAGATGAAAATTCATAGATATCTTATGTGTTTATGTACCTTATATGGGCAATTTATAGCTTTAATATCACTGAAATTTTATAAACTAAAAGAAAAGAATTAATGAGCAAAAAGACCTATGTGATGAAGAGCAAGTTATTATCAATTTGGTAATTACTGAATAAGCCGTCTTAATATGCAATCACATTTATACTGATTTTATTGATTATTCTTTGACCAGTTTTATACTCATGGCTTCTTCTTGTGTTAAGAAAATAGAAAATAAATCCCAGGTGTAGTAAAAACACTAGAGTACTTGAGATCCATATGGAATTATTTTAAGAAATTAAAATGTGTCATCAATGGAGCAATGTTAAGAACAATCTATCTGAATCTTGGAATTTTTCTTGGAAATTTTTAAGCCCTTCCATTATGATTCTTCCAAAGATCCATTATCACTAAGTAGAACTCTATATGGTTTCCAAATTAATGAGACTGTCAAGTCAAAACATCTTAATCACTTGATGTGCATGGAAGACATTAGACTGTATGGCTTCATTGAAAAATTACATTAAACAGCTCCTTCATCTCATGGACTCTTCCCCCAATGATATTGAAATGTCATTTGGACTTGATAAAGGAAAAATGTCTTGTGCATGCCAAGGAAAGAGACTTAAGATTCTGAACTCCAGTTTGGAGGTCACATGGAACTAATGGTAAAGGTGACAAATACTTTGGTCTCCTACAGATAAATCAAGCATTAACACATCAAAGAAAAGGCTATGCCTAAATATTTTAAGAAACTTATTAGAATCCTAAAATCAAGCCTAAATGAGAATAACTTTAAAGCAATTAAAATCTACCTAATATCAGCCTTAGTATATACTTTTCACACTGTAAATTGAACCTTAATATAGTCAAACTGTATCTTTACAAACTCCCTGTAATGCTAAGGGCACATACACCCCATTATTAAAAGGCAGTTATGGAAAGATTAATATTTCTCCAAAAAGGACAAAAGGGATTGACAGACATTCTTAGAGCACATAATAAATAGGCAAAAAAATCTACAGAAATGCATTTGGAACAAGTAGCATAATTTCATTGAAAAACAGCAGATGTGGATAACAGTTCCACCCCACTGGATCTAGATCTGTAAAATGTAACTGTAAGTGGCTTCGTATTGAATGAAACTTTTGAAATGGCTATGATCCATGACTAGAATCATAAGATTCCTTCTACAAGGGTAGAATTTGCATGAACTTAGTCCAATATATGTTGACAAAGAAGCATCGAACAAGTGAATGAGCCATGCAGAGCTATTTAAGGAAAGGGAGTAGTGCCATTGACAGTTCAGGAATGGGGCATTGCCACCAGAAACTACAGAACAGTTATCTTCAAGGATCCCAGTCTTAGTGATCAAAGTGTATTATGCAAGGAAACAGCAGAGACTTTGCAACATATTACTGCAGACTGTAAAAATTCAGCTCCCACCCAATGCCTAACAAGACATGAGCAAGGGTCTAGAATTATCCCTTAGAAGTTTTCTCTCTCTCAAGGAATGAGAGAAGACATATCTCCATACTGCAAATAAAGACTTCAGCGTACCCTGAAAAACAAACAATAAACTATACTGGAATTGGAGAATTATCATAGACCAAGCAGTTGTTTGTAATTTCTTAGATATAACACTGACCTACAATCACTGGAGAAAAATGCTTTTCGTAGATATTACCATACCAAATAATCATAAACTCCAAGCTACATGGAACAAAATACTTATATATAAAACAGAGAGATCTATCAAAGGAGATTAAAATCATGTGGGAAAAGGATGAAATATCTATCCTCCCTATTGTCATGGCTGCTCCTAGGGTTGTACTAAGGATGCTCTCAGTGAACTTACAGAAAATGAGTTTCCATATTTTTATTCAACTAGAAAAAAACATTTATTATATTCCCTTGTAAAATAGCTCACAGAATATTAAATATAAGAGGACAGGAGCAGAATAGCAATCTGACCCAGGACTATTTTTTATCTGAGTTCGACCAAAGAGGATGAAAACTAATAATAATGATGGCATTGATATTTTCATGCCTGACAGTTTCCAAAAAAGCTATTCATATATTAAGAAGTATATATTTCAGTAAAGAACCCACAGATATGGAAGCACATTCATCTTTAAGCACAGTTAATGTGTATGTATGCACACATAAACACACACACATACACCAAATACACAAATACATGCAGGTATACACTTATACGTACATAGTAAGCATGCACCTAAGCAGAAAGTCCAGTTAGATACTTTGAAAAGGGTTTTTAAGCCATTAGTGACTTATCTAGTCACCCCACTGCACTGTCCATTCTTCACAAAACAGTCCTTTGCTGTATCCTTAACTTCACCTCCTACAGGGAGGGAACATTTCTTCAGACTGTTTTATTGCCAATGCATTTTTACTTTGTATGATGAAATGAAACAAGGGACTGGTTTCATTAGAAGAGGAGGTAAACAGAGCATTAATTAAATTTGCCGATGATACTAAATTGGGAGGAACTGTGGACATCTGTGAGGACAAAAGAATCATACAAATGGACTTAGAAATAAGGGCAGGAAATAATAAAATGAGATTCAGCCTTAAATGATGCAAGCTAATACATTTGGGAAAAGATAATCAGAAACATGACTGTTCAGTGGATGGTAGATTCTTGGGAAGTAGTAATGGTAAAAGAGACCTAGGGGGTGATAATGGGAAAAATTATACAGAAAGTGACAATGCAGCAGGCATATTCATAGGTACCTCTGCCCACCCACCCTTACAATGCTCCACACACAGACACACATATATGCTCCTTGGATTTAGAGTTGCAAAGTTATAATTTCTCAAACTAGAAAGAAAATCATTCTGTCCCTGTAACACTGGTCTATCTTAAAAACAGGCAAAATTGGACTTCAGTTTAGATGATTACCCAGAGTTTATGATAATATTCAGGACTGTAAGCTCAACCTGGAGATAGATTTGGAGAAGTATAGGTCTGCTTGGATTTCTCTTTTTTATATTTGGATGATTTAGACTGTTAATAGTTCCAGTCAAGATATTGGTTTCTTCCTACTCTCCATAGAAGGAATGGGGAATTATATGTGAAAAGAATGGGAAGGGTCTGTGTAGATGTAGTCTCACCTCAGTCCCTGACCCTTACCCTAGGAACTAAGTTATATTTTAGTTCTATTGTAGGTCTTCTATCTGTGCTCATCTCTCTCAGGTAATGAGGAAACTCTACAATGAAGAGTTCTTTCAAGGTGGTGTCAGTGAACATGTCTACAACCTACACATTTGGAGATACAGCTGAAGTCCCAACAATTCACGATTCACTTCTCTATAATGTCATCAAGCTCATCAGGTTGCTCTTCTCAACTCCTTATATTTATACCTCATTGGGAACTGGGCATGTTATTAGGATTGTTCTTCAAGTTCAGGCAAAGACTTTGCTGTTCACATGCCAATTGAAATTCATTTTTTTTGTTGTTATCGTTGTTGGATATGGTTTGTGAGGAACTCTTTTAAGGAAATTCATTTAATCAATGCAGCATTACATCTGCTTTGCAAGTTAGACAACAGTCTATACTGCAGAATTGTCTATGATGCTAAAAGGTTAATGGATTTCCCCAGTGTCATGGGTAGTATGAGGTAGGACTTGAGCCCAGGTCTTCCTGACTCTAAAATTGGTTCTTTCTAAAGCCTGTCTTTCATGATATTGTATGGGGAAGGGAAATTTACATTTTTGAAATCCCCTGGAAAAAAGAACAATTCTAGGGAATCACTGTGAAGCTTATTAACCTCAATTTTCAGGAAAGTTTCCAAGTATTTGAAGGGCTGTCACAAATGGAAGAAGAATTAGACATTTTTTTTTTTTGTTTTGGTGGGAACAGGGAGGGGAAGGTGTTCTCCCTAGATGAAAGAAGTAAGATCAGTGGATGGAAGCTGCATATGGGCAGATTTAGATTTGATATAAGGGGAAAATTACTTCCTAGTTATTAGAACTTTCCAAAGTGGAACAAATACCTTGGATTGCCAAGGAAGGATTGCCTTGGAATTTTGTGGGTATGCCTTCACTGGAGCTATTTAAGTAATGACTGGATTACCAGTCTATATTGCAGATAGGTACTCTTAGACAACAACTGCATGATCCGTAGAATCCTTCCAACACTAAAAGATATAACTGGAAATTCCAACACCTGGACAAAATCAATCACTGAATGAACGTAGGATATACCCACTCATACACAGAAGCAGTCTCATGCTGGAGACAAGTCATGAGAGATGAGGATATTGAATAACTGGGTACATCAATAAGCACATGGGGGCCTGCTACCACAGGTTCTACATTCTTAAAAGGAAAGGCAACTTTTAAGGGGTTAACAATCACTTTAATCAAACACATGTATCATTCCTTTAACCAAGCATATATATCATTCACCTAGTTCAGGGCAGTCAGCACCCTGAACTTCAAAGAAAATACAGAGAAATCAAAGATCAACAGACATGGCTTCCTCTGCCTGACCCTCAGCAGACAGCTCCAACTGTCTGACCATAGTTACCAGAGAGGGAAGCACTGACATCTGGGATTTTCAAGGCAGGGGGCTCCTTAGCGGCTTCCCAGAGTCCTCCTTTGACCAAATAAACACTTCTTCCGAAATCTAAGCCCCAAAGTAAAACCGAAGCTCAGAGTATTTATACCTTTTTTAGAGCCAGAGGGCATCCCAACCCTTGAGAACCAGTGCCTCATTAACAAAGGTGTGGGCCTTCCTACAAATCTTCCCCAATCAAACTCCCTTTAATGCGCAGGTCCACTAATAGGTGGCAAAGATCTTTAATCACATTAACAGTACAAATACATATACTGTTTCTAGTTAAAGAAACTTTTGTTTCTGTACTTTACTCCTAATAAAGACTCTTGATCAAGGCAAGATTTAATCAGAGGCATTTGATTGTGCTAAAACAAAAACAACAAAAGATCCCACTTTGCTTGCCATCACTCTGGGATGCCATGGTGGTTTAAGAGTCAGAGGCTGAGACAGAGAAAGAAGACTGTGCGTCAATTTCTGAACTTGTAATGGAGAATGACCTCGAGGTCAAAAAAGTGACAGAAATGAGGCTCTAAACAAAATGAAGTAAACTTTAAGGGATGAGGGGTAGATGCTGAGTGAGGGAATAAGATGGAGGATCAAAAAGTGGCAGAGGCAAGCAATATGTATGCCAACTCACTTTTTTTTTGGCCCCTTGTGTTAGGGGTATGAGAGAAGGAACAGTCAACCTAGGAGAGGAAGCCAAGAAACTTAACGTTTCAGGAGAAAGCTTAGGTTTCATTGACCATGACAAAATGGACACAATAAGAGAGGAAGAAATGGGAGTTTATTATGAATAGAGGAATAGAGTTTATTATGAATAGAATCCAGGGGATGCAGTGGATTGGAGAAAGACATGTAAGAGAGCTAGGTATGAGTTTATTATGTAAGGAGAATGCTTGTTAAATGTGCTTTATGAACTGAGAGAAAGATTCCTAATAACGTCATTAGGGCTCTATTTTTAGCTGTGTCCTGATCTCTTTATCCTGCTTCTCCTACCTTCCTTCCAACCACCCATCTCCCACTTCAGCTTCTTTGGGTATAGGTCTTCCCCTATTAGATTGTAAGCTCCTTGAAGGCAAGGATTGTCTTTCAGTTTTTAATTTGTATTCCCAGTGTTTAGCACGGTGTCTAACACATAATAAATAAAATAAATGTTTGGTGACTTGACTGGATTTGATTAAGAAGGATGTGGAACATTTATGAAAGATCTGGAGGGGAAGCATAAGGATCAAAGGCTCATAGATCCAGAGCTAGATAATTAAAGTCTATTTTGAAGACTAAATATTAAATATATTGTAATTATAATATAATATAGATATATTAAATATTTTGAAGATTAAAAATGCCTGTTCCTATATTGCACTTATACCAAGTGTCCCAGGTGGTACAGGAACACTGGTCAGGCAAAACAGTGGGAACTATGGAAGCTGATGGGAGAGATGTATGATGACCATAGGAAGAACAAGGAGAGCTCATCATCCCAATTTAATCCCCAGCTCTTTAATGCTGCTTTTGGATCTGATTCAAATTGTGTGATTCCTTATGAGCTACCTATAGTTCTTGAGGGCAGCTAGATGGCACAGTGAACAGAGTGCCTGGCTTGCTTGGAGTCAGGAAGACACTTTGTCCTGAGTACAAATCTGGCCTCAGACACTAGCTGCATGACCCTGGACAAGTCACTTAACCCTGTTTGCCTCAGTTTCCTCATCTGCAGGGAGGACATGGCAACCCACTTCAGTATCTTTGCCAGGAAAACCCCAAATGGGGTCATGAAGAGTCTGACAGACTGAACAACAACATGCCAATTTCTGTAAAATATTCCTTGCAGACTATCATTGTCACTCTTTCACCATCTCTTCTCCAGGTCTGAAAACTGTTAAAGTACCTTTAAATCTTAAAATGTGTCTTAATTATTCAGCTCTTAATCTATGATTCTATGATTTTACTATCTCTGTGCTTCTACTTTAAATCTTCTCCATATTCTCTTTCACTGTCAAGTACTAGTGTGGATATAAATACTCCAGAATTATGCTATCAGCTTTTAAAGTCAGAACTAGCATTCTTATCTTCAAGAACAAAGCCGAGATGAAAAATTAATTTCAATGATATCTGACTGCTCCCTACTGCAAGAGCCAAGAAAATCTAAAATCCTAAATGAAGCTGAAGTTCACAAAAAATCCTTTAAAAATTTTATGTGTGTATGTGTGTGTGTGTGCATGTGTGTGTGTGTGTATACACACAGACATTTTTTAGTCCTGTTTGACTCTTCATGACCCCATTTGAAGTTTTCTTGGCAGAGATACTAGAGTAGTTTACCATTTCCTTCTCCATCTCATTTTACAGATGAGGAAACTGAAGCAAACAGAGTTAAGTGACTTGCCCAGGTTCATGTAGCTAGTAAGGATCTGAGGATGGATTTGCACTCAGGAAGATTTGTCTTCCTGACTCCAGGTTTAGCACTTTATCTACTATACCACCTAGCTGAATACATACAGACATACGTACATGTACATGTACGCATGTATGATGTTAAAACCATAAGAACAAGGAAAGGAAAGACATTATTTGGGGTAAACTGTATAATATTGGTAAATTGTTGTCCTTCATTTTTGAAGAGGATGAAAATGACATCGCTAAGCTAGAGTCAAGTTGCAGTGTGTCCGACTGTGGCTAATCAGACAAATACAAACTCGAGAACGCTTTACCACAGGTTGGGCACAAATAGTCCACGTCAGCTACTTCAATTCTGTTTTGTTCATAGAGCACAGTACCTTCTCTTATGTGGGCACACCAGACTGGGTGGTTCTTGTCAGTGTCTCCCATGTCACACAATGAATTCCAAAGTTCTTAAGGGAGGCTTTGAGAGTCTCCTTATATTGCTTCTTTTTGCCACAATAGGAGTACTTGCTTTGTGTGAGTTCTCCATAAAATAGCCTTTTTTGGCAAGCATACATTTGGCATTTGAACAACCTGGCCAGCCAACTGGAGTTGTGCTATCTGCAGTAGAGTCTGACCAGATATTGAAGGAAGGAAGAATTATTCTATTATTTTGTTTCCTTCATTTCCAAAAGGGAGAATAATTTCCAGACAAATTCAAAGTGTGAATTGCATCATCTAATAAGGAAGGATAGATTAAGAGAGCATCTGACTACTCCAAATGCATCCAAATATCTAAATCCAGGTTCTATCTATCTGTGTCATCCTGGGCAAGTAATTTCCCTTCTCTGGACTAGTTTCTGAATCCATAAAAGAAAGGATTTGGCCAAATGGCCTCTGATGACTCTTCTGGTTTTAGTTCTAAGATCTTATGATTTCATTATTCATGGATTATGTTCCAGGAATGTGAAGTAATTGCCAGATGTGATTTCAGAAAAATTTGCCACAATCTTTGTGAATTTTTTGAACAAAAGAAATTTTGTGCAATTGGATATAAACATATGTTCCACTTTTCAAACATAGGAAGTGGAAAAATCCCGGAATTTGCAGGTAGATCATCTTTGATCAGCATTTGTCCAAAGTGTGTTGAGGAATGGTGTGGTATCACTTTGGAGGGAGATTCCTCACAGCGTGACAGACGGTATCAATTGAAATATACTATTCAGTAAACATAAATAAAAACCCTACTCTACTCTGTGTAGGTCAACCCTATCTGTAGTACTGTGTTCATTTCTGGGTGCTGCTTCTAAATGGTACATAGAGCAATAGAGAATACCCTGAGAAGATCTAACAAGATGGTGAAGAGTCTGGAAACTATTTCATATGAAAAATAATTGCAAGAACTAGATTTCTAAGGTCCCTTACAGTCCTAAATACTAGAATCCTGTGATCTTTGTGTGTTTAGCCTGGAGAAGGAAAGGCTTGATAGATGCTTTCACATTTTAAAAGGCCATCATGTAGAAGA
This sequence comes from Notamacropus eugenii, assembly GCF_028372415.1. NCBI lineage: Eukaryota > Metazoa > Chordata > Mammalia > Diprotodontia > Macropodidae > Notamacropus > Notamacropus eugenii. The sequence goes on from NC_092876.1 coordinate 288,543,554, forward strand.
AAGATGTTTGTTATGTGTTACTCTAGACAGAAACCAATGCGGAGCTAAGGGTGGAAGTTAAAAGGAAGCTGATTTGAGTTCAGTATAACAAAGAACTTCCTTCCTAATGAGAGTGGTTCCACCAAGGAACACAGCTGCTTTGTGAAGTAGTCAGTTTCCCACCCCTGGGGGTGGTATTTAAGCAGATACTGGATGGCCATCTGTTTTGACCTCATGAATAAGCTATTCAATGTTCAGGTTTGAATTAAGAAGTTCAGGAAGTGACTACACAAGGGACTTACAGTAATGGAGCAAAGTGGGATTTATCTGAAGGATCCATAGTAGCAGGTATCATTCAGCAGCTCTTTGCACTGGTAGATGCAGGCTCAGAAGGCCCTTCCTGATATTTGCAGAACAATCAGTCATGAATTACTCTGAACCCCAGTCACCTAACTATTCTAGACATTTGCATGTCTGTCAATTAAAACCAAACCAAAAAAACCAAGAATGCGCAGGTGCTAATCAAGACCATTCTCCTAATGCTGGAGGACTCACTGAGCCCTAAAGCAGAGGACACTGTATATCCCAAAGGGAGGCTGGATGGAAAAACACTGGCAGAGTCCTCTTGACTTCTCCTGGGACAGTCTTGCTCAATATACCTCAAAGAAAGGCAAGGGACTGGGAGAAACTTGTGACTTGTGGGTCATTAATCATTTCTCTCAGAGGCAGACTGAAGGAAAGCGGAACTCAAAGCATATACTTAATAATTATACAAGTAGTTAGCCATACAAAGAGTTGATAAAATAAGACAAATGTCAGTCTTTAATACTTCTTTGATCAGAGATGGTGTAGAAAGGATCTTTGCATAGGGTGAAAAGTATATTTAATAAAGTTTAAGGTCCTTTTTTTAACTATAAGTTTGATCCTATAAGCTATGGTTAGGATTTTGTGGGACTGTTATGAAACAACAATTCACTTTCAGTGCCCTGATGTCATTTTATATCACAATCCACTACAGAGGTCTTCTTTTTACTCCCTGAAAGATAGAAGATTAGGGGAAGGAACAAAATCTCAATATCTCTAGGCTATTTTTGTTGACCTTACAAAGACTGCTATTACAAAGAGTACCATTAGTTTGAAATCTCATAGGAAGAAGCAATCACAGACATAGTGAAAAGTTCATCAATGCATATTAGCTGAAAAAATGATTGTCAGTGGAGTTGGGAGCCAATTCTACCATTCTGGAGAGGAAATTGGAACTATGGCCAAAGGGCAACCAGATTGACATACCCTGTGATCCAGCAGTACCACTGGTATGTCTGTATCTCAAAGAAATTTTTTTAAAAGGGGAAAAGGACCAATTTGCACAAAAATATTTATAGCAGCTCTTTTTCTGGTGGCATAGAATTGGTAGTTGAGGGGATGCCCCTCAATTGGGAAATGTCCGAACAAGTTATGGAATAACATTGTAATGGAATACTATTGTGCTGTAAGGAATGACGAAGGGGCTGATTTTAGAAAAATCTGGAAAGACTTAACAAGAGCTGATGCAAAGTGAAGTGAGCAGCAGCAGCAGAACATTGTACACAGTAAAAGCAATTTTATACAATGATTAACTATGAATGACTTAACTATTCTTAATAATACAATGACTGAAAATAATTCCAAAGGGCTCATGATGAAAAATGCTGCCCATATACAGAGAAACAAATGATGGGGTCTGAATGCAGATTAAAGAATACTATTTATAACTTTTTTTTTTCATTTTTTTCCTTTTGGTCTGTTTGTTCTTTCATAACATGACTGACGTGGAAATATTTTACATGGTTGTACGTATATAAGCTATCTCAAATTGCTTAATACCTTAGAGAAGGGGGAGATAAGGGAAGGAAGGAGAAAACTTGGAACTCAAAATTTACAAAAAAGAACGTTTAACACTATCATTCCACGTAACTGGGGAAAGTAAAATACTATTTAAAATATATATTATCTAGCCATGTCTAAATGAAAGGTTTTGCCTTTTTATAGTTAATGGAGTGGCATCAAGTTTTGTACTACATTTTGTCTTTTGCTTGATGATGTATGCTTCTGGCCCTTTAGGAAATTCTTTTAACTCAACAGGATATCATTTTCAAAAGACCCTGAGATAGTGGTCAAGGAACTGATGAGTATGCTCTTGCTGTACATATACAAGGATCCATGCAAATTATTTTGAGCAACTTTAGAGAGTCATTGTGAAGGGATGAATTGAGAGGAAACCTAAAGAAGGCTTGTGTACCTACTAGGTTACAAAGGTTACCAAATGAAACATCTGGAAAAATGTGTGAAGATTTCTTTTAGGGAAATACAGACCAAAAGTCACCATATAATCTCTTTTTCCTCAGTAGCACATCTTTGCAATACTGATATTTGCCTTGTATAGCCACAAGTCCTGGGACAATATAGTTCCTGAAGAACTCCAAATGAGTATATTACCCAGAGGTAAATGGAGAGGCAGGAGGCAGATGTGAGTATGCTGCGATATATTATATGCAGGAAATACAAAGGAGAATCAGAGGAAAAGAAGCCAGCAAAGAAATATCTGAATCAAAAAGATGGGCTGGTCAGGAAGCAAGAGTGAGGAGTATCTGATGGAAAGCTTGTGTGTTCTAGTGGTATGGTCATTGGTGTCAAGGGAAATTTTGGAAGGCACACAACAGGTCTGGTCAGTCTACCTTGATGAATTTATGGTAGGTTATGGACAAGAAAAGCCCAGTTTGGGTAGACAAGGATGGTTGACAATCAGTATGGTTGAAGGAAATATTCACATTGATGAGATTATAGGTGAATTGAGGTATTTGAGAGGGCACTTTGTCTAATGATATGTTGATTGACATGGAGGTAGAAAATTGAATCAAGAAGGTCAAAATGTTCTTTGGGAGTTGGCAGATTGAATATGGCACCAATCTAGGGTCAAGTTTCAGACCACACTGAAGAAACTGTGCAAGTATCTAACCTGTTTGGCAAGGAATCCTCAGCCTGGCCTTGAAAAAGTTTATTGGTGGATGGATCCAAGCCATACTTGGCAAGAATAAAGATTTGATAAAATCATCAAGAGCCACAGCATTGGAATTGAAGCAATGTTTATTGGGACATACGTTCTGGAGGAAAGAAATGTCTAAGGAAAAGATAAATTCAGGATATTTAGGTACCTGGTGTATTGTGACTGGAGAGGAAATGAGAACAAAATCGTTATAAAATAAAGATATTTGAGGGAAAACTTCAAGTATTATAACAGTATTAGACAGTTGCAAAGAAACTTCAATCAATCAATCAATCAAGTTTTCATTAGGCGTATCTATGTGCCAGACACTATGCAAGCTGCTGGAGATACAAAGCCAGAAACTATCCCTAATCAAAATGATCTTCCATTCTAATCAATCATTTGAAGAGCTAGAGTTACATATATTTTATTTCTTCTATAACTTCACAAACTAGAGATTTTTTTTAATTATATGAATTATATCCAAATATACTAACTACAGAGATCTACTGTTTACAGGGACAATTTTTCTTATTTCACCTACAGCCAAAGTCATCATATACGAATTATAATGTTTGAAATATTACACATTTTTTGTACCTTACTAATTCGTATTCTGGAAAAAATCGTATATTTTTATTTCAAACCAGAAATCATTTTTGTTATGTAAATGGGATTGAAATCACAAACTTCTTTTGTTTTCCTTTTTTTACTAAAAATTAACCTAATGAAATTCTTTTTATTTTCTTCAGGTTTTGTGAATATTTGCTTCCAGGTTAAATTTTATCCTTCCAAATTTCAGCCAAGAATATTTTTTATGGTTTCACTATTAAGTTCTGAATATAGGAATTTACAGTGGAAAACTTGCCAGACCCAAAGCTCTCATTGTGTAAATGACATGATCACAATCCATTGCTGCATTTTCCATCTTAAGATGTTGGAGATGATGCATTATTTAAATTCTTCTTCTAAATTATTAGAAAGTAAGGTCCTACAGCATTGAGGCTGCTCTGTTTCCCTTCCATTGACTCTTAAGGAAAAGTTGCCTTAAGAACCTATATTACTAAATGATAAGGGTTAGAGGGTAAACAGAAATGAGGAGATGAAAATAATAACAATGTAAACTTCAGGTTTGGAGTTCATCTAACAAGAGGTGCTTATCTTCTACCTTCTTCTGGATTCCTAAGCTTCTTGTTTATATGATTTATATATTACGAATTTATATCATTTATACTACCTGGCCTTGTTTCTTAGGAAGCATCTGTTTATTTAGCTGTGCGTTCCAATTTGTTCTCCTAATTTTTATGAAATAAGTGATAAAAGAACTGCTGTGCATATTTAAATATAGGTTAAGGTCACTAATGGTTACCAATAAATGGAATTTTCAGTGTACAAATAGCAATGACTGTAAATGTAACATGAATATTTAGAAACTGCTTGTTGTGATTGGCAGTGAGAAATATAGAGAAGATTTCTTTAACTAGCAAAATTATATTTCTTTAGAATATCTCAGGCAGAGCAGTAGGTATCAGGTAACTGACAGAGATAAGCAACTGGTTCAACTGCTTGTTTTCTCTCCATTATAGACCTCACAGGCCTGTGCTTTTTTTTTTTTTAATCTTTTTTGTATTCCAAACTTTAAAACAGAGAATTTCTTTCTCTTTCTGCACCTTGTCATTTCTGTTTTCTTTCTCTTGCCTCTTCCCAGTTCTCTTTTATATTCTCTTGATGTTTCCTGTTTACTCCTTTAAAAAAAAAAGGACAAAAAAAAAAAACCAAACCTCTAGCTCTGAATGTGGCTTTCCAGCAGACACAGAGGCCCCAGCATGAATACCCCAAAGAGCCAGCTCCAACTTGGCCCTCGCACAGCATGCTGACTAGCTTTTGCTCTAAGGAAGGTGGCAATCGTGGGATTGTATTAGAGAGGAATGAAGTAGATACCCATCATTCAAAACTGGACAGAGCTTAATTTCAACTCAGAAGAGGAAAGCAGGGAATATACTCGTACTTAACTTCAGATTAAACAAAGTTCAGGGCCCCTGGGAGCATTTTATGTTGTTGTTGTTGTTCAAGACACAAATATTCCCTTATGGAGAAAAAATGCTTATCTTGAACTGTTGATTTTTTTTTTTTTTAGTATGTAATTTTTATCAGTTTGTTTTGTTTCTGTTACTTTTTGTTAGCCTAATGCTTATAAAACTAGTAAGCAGAATTCTCCCTGGAATGAGATAGAATCATAAAAGACTTTGAGAATCTTGTCACAAACTAAACAGTACAAATTGCACATTCTTCATGGAAGTATCAGCGTTCAGTGCGTGCTTGGATCCAACTATAATAGATTATCCCAAAGTGGGAAAGAATGAACAATACAAAATTAGCAGAACTGGGAGCTGAGAGCCATGTGATCTGCACTCTCAGGGTAGTGGATTCTAAGGCAACTGGAAACAAATATGCAAAATGATGTTATAGCAATGGACTACTTTGTAGGTCCTGCAGAAGAGTGCAAGGGAAAGAGCACAACATTTGGAGTCAAATGACCTGGGTTCAAATCCTAGTTCTGTTACTTACTACCTGTTTGATCCTAGGCAGATCACTTAACCTTTTATCTCATTTGTCAAAGGAGGGGAGTTGGATTAAAAGGCCCCCCAAGATCCATCCCAATTGTAAATCTATGATTGTATGATCATGTGGTAGCAAAATTGGCATGACCTTCTATGGTTATTGGTAATATCATTACATTAATTATATAATATTATTATATCAATTATAAATATATATTATAATACTATAAATAATATTATAGTAATGACTCTGAAAACTGTATATTTTAGGTATATAATTCCACTTTAGAGAGTGGATATGCAGAACCTTGGATTTTATCAGCTTAGGGAATACCTATGCCACTACCAGGAAAGGTCTCCAACTCTTATGCTGCTCTCTTCAAGAGTTCTGTGGAACAATAAGAGGTTATTGAAGTAGGGTTTTACAATGCCTGCCCTAGAGCAAGAATGTTTTCAGCGATGCCACTTGAAACTTAACTTTACAAAAGGCTTTCTATGGCATGTTATATTGCCTTATACACATATATACATGCACAGAAGATCTCTGTTCCATTCCAGTTCTCTACCTTCTATGTAAATAGTATTAATAGTGTCATAGTATTCACATCACACAAATGACCCTCTCCCACACTCACTCTGTGATGTAGCAAACTGGGTTTCTCTCTGTTCCTCACACATTATCCTCCATCCTCCCATCTTTGTGTCTTGGTGATGATCATCCCTCACCTCCATACGGCATTGCCTCCTTACGTCTACCTTACAGAATCGCTCTCCTTTTAAGATAAAGCTCAAATATCAGCTTCTTCGTGAAGCGTTTCCTTTTCTTCCACCCTCTCATTTTCAGATGCCCTCTTTTCTCAATTACTTTGTATGTATCTTTACTCATTATCTTTATATTCTTGCTTTACAGATCCTTTTTACTTGTGTACTTGTAAAAGGCATTATTTCATTCTTTGTACTTTTATATTCAGTGTCTAGCACAACGCCTGGAACATAGTAGATGTTAAATAATTAATGAATTGACTGACTGTTTTTGGGTATATGCGTTTACCATTTATAGGTACATGTATGTACTTTAAAAATATAATGCTTAGTAAAACAACCAGAAGTCTCAAAGTAAATAACAAAGATACGTATAACTAGGCAAATCTAATTATTTTACATTGTCAATACACATATTATTAAGGAATTCTTTCCACAGGTCTTCAAAATCTTGTTGTACCAGAATAGGAGTTAAACAAAAGGAAACAGTTAAGGTATGATAATACTTTTAGCTCTTCTTTTTTCAGGTCACTATAATCTACCCAAAGATAACTAATTGTTCAAAGTAAACATTCCACTCAGACCACAAAAGGAATCCATTACACAAACATATAATTCACAGTCATTTTTAGTGGGTTGTAAACAGTTTGGAATGAGCATAAAATGGGACAAAAATCAAAGTGAGCATTTTGAAATGAAAAAGTGTTTGCTACAAAAGGTCAGTCCCTTTGCTTGGCAAACTATGTAGAAAAGCCTGGGAAAATGCTGATCACACAAGCAGTGAGGGGATTTTAAAGCCAACAACCTCCCTGTTTCTTTAAACAGACATCGGAACCTATAACTGGATCCTGTCAAACAAATGACAGCAAAAAAATATAACAGCTGCTAAGAAGTACAGTTGAGAGATAAAGTTTTCTGAGCTAAGGACCTTCTCAGAAGTGGACTAAAGGTCTTTCTTAAATCTTTAAGGAAGGTTATGGATCCCAGGGTGGCTTTTAGGCTCCAAGTCAAATATGTAATTTTGTATATCATTCCTGTCACAGCATTTTGTGTTCCAGGGGAATTAAAAAAAAAGAGAGAGAAAGAAAGGACAAACTTGCTATTAACATCTGCAGAGCCATTCAGCCAAGCAGCCTATACCTGTAATCACTGAAATTGATGATGTTTTATCATTTTTAGCATTGTTTGAATAATTAGGGACAACTTAACCTGTTTTTTAAATTGGAGGGGGGGGCAGGCATTGTAAAACCATATTTCAATAAATGAATGCCAAACTAAATAGAATAAATTTCATTGGCCAAGTCATACCATTCCATTACAAACTTAAAATATCCTAAAAGTGCAAAAAACCAGGTTTAATGAAGAAGTGTGTTCTTTCTGTTAGCATATTGCATCACTATGAAAACAACATCTCTTGTTTCTGAACTTTGTGCATGGTATACCCTCAGTATAATGGCTTTGTATAACAGCTAGATCATCTACCTTTCAGACTGAGTTCTTCTAATGTCTCTCACTTCAAGTGTCTTCAACTTATGGGACAAATAAATGATCTGGGAAATGCCTTGTATAAAAATAGAACTTAAAAATCATCCCTATGGCCATATCACAAAATCAGGACCAAAATAATTTTTCTACCACCTCGAGTTTATTTTTCCATCCTTGGGATATAGAGGCTTCCTTCGCTTTTAAAGTCAGATTAGTTGAGACTCTAGTACCGTGTCTATGTTTGTTCTTTATCCAAATTAGTTAAGGGAAAGCTGTCACTATCTTTGTTAACAAAGAATTATGAAAATTTTTTCTGTGGCTCAAATAAAATGCACCACATTGTTTGTGGTGTTCTGCATTTGGCTTAAGTCAACCTGATTTTTATCTTGAGGGAGGAAGGCCAAACATATTTTTAAATTAGTGTTTTTTTTTTTGTCCCTCTTATGTTAATATAGCCGAACACCTATGATCTATATGAGAGGGAAACACAAACTACCCACAAGTTTTCAGATGAAGCTGTATGTAATCTACTTCTCCCTTCTCTCCACTCGACTATCACCTCCATTTAACCAACACAGATGTCATCCAATGTTTCAATGCTTTTTGCTCTCTTAAACACTTGAATGTACACACACACACACACACACACACACACACACACACGATAGATTTTACAATGATAAAAATAGATTGTCTAGAAATCAATTGGTAAAGGGAAAAGACCTCGACTGTAAATTAGGTTAATTTAGTTGCCACATAAAGAAGTCAGGCATGGAAAAAGCAAAAGAGCGATGAATCAAGAACAGATCATGTCTTTACAACATAATCTCTTTCTTTTTACAATCCAAGTTTTATGTAAGTTTCCTAGGCCAAGTGGTGAGCAGCTAATATCAGAAGCAGTAGAAAGGCACTGAATTCAAATGATAATAGATGGTAGTGTGCAGAAGAATGTTGTGGGAGCTTAGAAGTAGATGGAACGCAATCATGATAAGAAACACAACAAATGAGTTATCCACTAAATTGGTTTACATTCGGCTCACTAAGACCTTTCCTTCTAGGCTAAATTAAAAATGTAACTAATACCTTCTAACCAGCAATGAATTCGGAATGCCTCTTGGAGCAAATGATGGATACGATTTCTCTATAAAGGTTACGGAAGCATGAACAATTTACTTCTGTTTAGATCAAGCAGGTAAAACAAAAAAATCAAGCTGGTGAGATCTCTTTTTCTGATAATGTATTATTTTAAATCAAGCATGTAAGTAGCATTTCTTGGTTTAGTTTGAAAACACAGATAATTTTTTTAAGCAGAAAAAAAGATTTTTCAAAAAAATTTAATAAAAAAAGATTTTCCACAACACTTTACGTGCCAGCTGCACTAAGTATTTAGGCCATCTCAGTAAGACTATGAAAGTAAACATACAGTTTTCATTAAATGTGCCTTTCCCATAATTGGTACATAAGTATTTCCCATGACTCTGCAGTGGAGTATTTTGGCTGGAGGAATATCTGGCCATTAGGAGGAGGGTTTCAGATATGTTGAGTCCCAGCCATGCCGAGAGACTTGGCACCTTCCTATGCTACTTCCTAATACCAACCCTAGTATAAAATGTCATCAGAAGCCTGCATAAACATTGGACTTAGCTTCACATAAATTATTGCTGTCCTGAGATAGTTGATGCCAGAATTTAGTAAAAAACAACACTTTGAGTAAATAGAGTTGGAGTATAAAAGTAAGAATATTAATCCAAGAAAATTATCATAGGAAAATATAATAAAAACATGCATGCAAATATTGTGATATGAGGTTTATATTGTGCCCCCTAAGTTTGGTTTTTACTTAACATTTTCATACAGTTCTTTCAGCCAGACTGAAATAATGTTCCCTCAATGCATCTATGTGTCTAATGCTTTATATTCACATAAAGACTTAAAATTTACATTCTCAGGCATTATTTTAAACCATGTCTTTGGAACTGATTTGGGTTTATAAATTAATTTTAATATTGTACACAGATGATAAAATAAAAACACTTTATATGTTGTCTAACCATAAAGTCCATCTTCCTAAAACTTAGTTCCTTCTTACTGTCTTCTCACTCCAAAATATGAAAGTATGACCGCATATAGAAATGACAAGTAGGACGTGAACATTCATATAGATGTAGGGATACTTAGAAGTGAATCCAATTCAATTCAACAATATTTACTATACTTAATATAGCATATTAGGCATTGGACATACAAAGACAGAATCCAATAAAAGATCTTCACCTCAAGTAGCTTGCATTCTCCTGGTATAATATAACATTCACAGAAGTAAAAGCAATGCATACTTGAAGTGATACAAAATGATCTCAAGAGGGAGAGCGCCACAAAAAGTCATATGGAGGAGATGACACTTGGACTCAGCCTTGAAGAAAGCTAAAGATTCTATGAAATATTATATAGACATATATCTCTGTGAGTGATTTAGGCTTTCTCTGAAATTTCTGTTTGGTCGATTTGGGGTTCAGGATAGTATTATGCAGGCAGTGAATTTTGGAAAATGAGGACAATTATGATTCTGATTTGGGGGCCACTTGAATGGTTTACCTATTAAGTAAGGAATTGCCTCTGTTTCATTAGTTGCTTTTGGCTATATTTCTAAATATAATCTATTATATATAATGTCAAAGTATCACAAAATTTAGTAAGTCATACCTTTCCTTCTAAGCGCTGCATCACTTTATTATTCCTCATTGATTGCTTCACTCCTGTCCTTCTTTTCTTACTTTTTTCTGTCTACTTTTCCTGATCTCTGCCCTTCTCTCTGATATGTTGATTTGCTCTTCCCTAAAGCTACTCTTTCTCCTTTTTTTTCCTACCTATTACTCCCCTTTTTGTTATTCTCTCATTCCCCTACTGATCTGGAGCTAGCAGAATCCCAAGGTGGTCCTTACTATATAATTAAAGTGTGAATTTCCAGGAGTTGGAAATTGCAGGCCATTTTTATTATGCTTCTATAATAAAGCCAGGTAACATCAAGAGAATTAAAATGGCTCTTTTCTTGGAAGATAACTTGATAAACATTTCCCCCCTTGATTCTATTGTTTTGATACTGGAAGCTGAAAATGGGAATAGGTTCACCAATTCTTTTTCTGAAAACACCTCAATCTTTTACATGATATATATTCCCCTAGATCCTGGGAATATGTTGTAAACTTGTAACAGATGGTGATGAAGCTTCATATTTTTATACAATACATTTTTTTAAGATTCTGCATCTAGTGTATGTATCTCTCAGTTAAAATGACCTTCGATGAGTGGAGTCATAGTAGGAAAAATAACCATACATATATAACTGAACAAACCACAGATATAGTAGAGCCGAAATATTTGGGTCAATTAGAATTTTTTCTGCTCTTTCTTCAATGAGATGCAATGATTTCAGGTGACAATTTTGAACAAGAGAATCAAAGGTCATCGTAACACAGAAGCTACAATATTCATCGTTCTAGGAAGATAGTTAACCATGTACTAAATGGCAAAGAAACATGTGCAAGAGAGAATCTCACTGTTTGCAAGTTTGGGTGGTATTTGCTTTAGTTGGGTAATGTTGGGGACTTACCAAAAAATGTCCTGGCACAATATCTACCAGGGATCTTAGCATGAATATTATGAGGGTTCTAGTACTATGATTGCTGACATTTTATGAATGTTTTAGCATTGGCTTGAAAACAAGAAGTTTGCAATTGATTCAACAGTATGTCAAACAGACAAAATATTAAAAAAATGAGCATTAGCGAGAATTACTAATGTCCCTATTGTAAAAACAAACTAAACCCAATATGAAACTTCATCCAGTAAAAAAAAAGACGCACGAAAAGTTGAATTTTAATTGCATGACTTCCCAGGCAAATCAAGTAGATCTGTTAACTTAGAGCATCAGATGAAAAGGCGGCTGCAATAACGGGGGTGAAAACTACTACATATTCAATTACTCACCTCTTTTTTCAACAGCCTCAATGCATTGCTTGACAAACCGAGGTACTGTGGAATTTTCACGTTCACACACCTTGTGTAGATGAGAGCCAAAAATTTGATCTATGAAAGAAACAAAGATGAGCTTCAGTAAAATCTATGCCCGTCTTCTGTAATTTGATTCTACTTCCATATCTACATCCTTATGGAATCTCCATTTTGTACATCAGTTGTTTTTGTTTATTTAACTCAGCACTGTCTAATGTAGTCATACAAAGACAACAACTCATTCATGTAATCTGAAACAGAAGAAAATTAGACCAAATGACTTTTGAAGTTCCTTTCAATTCTGAGTTTTAACATTTCTAAACAGTGGATAGAACCTTGACCCAAGAGCCAGGCAATGAAAATTCAGTTACAAATTATGTGAGGCTGATAAGATAAATCACATTTGCTCTTGGCTTTAACTCTTCCATTTGTACACTGATACCAACAAATTTCAATAAGATTCTCCCAATGTAAATACACACACACACACACACACACACACACACACACACATCTTGAGGACAGAGACCTTACTTTTTTAAAACATGTTTGCCACCAATAACATTTTACTATGTTTCTTACTATGGTGCATAATATATGTAGCAACATCAACTGCTAGTATTTTAAATGTGAAGTCTTCTTCTAATGACCAACAAAATGGCACGCTATTGAGAAAACTAAACACACATTATTATCCTCACAATAGTTAAACTAACAGGCAAAAGAAAATGGGAACCAACTGGAATGATGTCACAAACGGTCTTCTTGGAGAGACCAAGGAGATTGCTGAGTTGTATTTTCCCTTACTCAAAAGCAACAGGCAACATTTATTAAAAGTTGCAGTTCTCTTGATGAGCATGAGCAGAAAGACTACTTTGAAAATAATTGAAGCTTATTCACTAAAATATTTTAGGAGATTAAGTAGCAGTGAGAGTTTTAGGAGGATGAAATGATCCAAGCCAATGGAACACATACTTTGATGTTGAGGTGGGCATAGGCAATACTATAAAAAGATTTGTTGGAAAATGTGGCTCAGGTTTCAAAAACAATAGTAGCCAAGGGCTTGTAAACTCAGAAAATCCATGCCTATATATCAAGAATACTTTCAGAAGCACTGGCCAACATCATGAAAAAAAGGGGAATTGGGTATATTTCAACATTTGGAAAACGCCTAGTTTCGGATGTGTAAGTACTATTAGAACCATCTCTCTGCCACTGATCAGACCACAATCTAGTTGGAGAAAAGGTTAATATCAGCATCAAAGTAGAAGAATATAGATTGAAAGACCCTGGGGGTTGGGTTGCTCTAACTTCTACTCCATTCAAAAAATCAGCAATTCTGAAAGCAGGAAATGGAAAAAGGTAAAGACATTTATCATTTTCTATGAAAGCTTAAATGATGAAATACCCTTATGATAATGTTAAAACTTGTTAAATACTTGGGCATGACCTATTAGGACACATAAGAAATTTTTGTGTGCTTTTTAAAAAATCATTTTTTCAAAAGAGAATACATACTTATTCTTACTATTTCTCTAGATTATCTATGATCTCTATAGAGATAATCTAGTAAAGTGGAGAGATGGGCCCTCAAGGTCCCTATAGCTCTAGATGTCTGATTCAATATGCCCAAGAAAGAATTCTAATGGATTGACTTTATAGCAAGTTAGCTAGATTTCTTCTATCTGTCCCTCCCCCTTCTTTTAGCTCTATCCCTCCTTCAATGTGCGGTTCCAGGTAAGCTTCCTCCAAGATGATTTTTGACTGTGCAAATCCACAGAATCTCTTTCCTCTGAACTTCTGTAGCTTTTTCAAAACTTTTCACTTAGAATTTCACATACTAAAATAAAAATAGATAAATATAGATATAGATACAATACTATCACACTAAATAAGTTGAAAGGACAAGAGACCTTGCTTTATATAGTTATGTATCCACAGTGCTTGTCAGGGACCATAGTTTATGTATCTTGGTAGCTTCTCCCACCCCATCATCTAGCTTGGAATCTTGCAAAAACTTAAATGCTTCAGTCAATAAAAGTGATATTCCATTACCTTGTATGTTCCACATTCTGGTGATAAACTTCTCTCAACTTGGCTAGACTGGTCCTTGAACAGGCATACAGCTGGGTACTAAACTTCCCTTTGTAGCTTGGCAGGATCTGCCAAAATTCTACTTTGTCATTACTGATTTCAAGCACCCAGGGATATTGCCACACCATGAGGGGCATTTCTTGCATAAAGCAGATACTTAATAAATGGATTTTGAATGAATGAAGTGCTACCTATCTGGCATTTTCATATGGACAGAGAACTCAATTGGCACCCAATGACAAAGTTAAAATCTAAAAATGTATTAAGACCTGTAGATACTTCTGATTTTCTAATTAACAAGGAGATGGGGATAGGGAGGTAATGGCAATTGCACTTCTCTACCTCAGCCTCAAGGTCTGCCTGAGATCTAGGAGTAGTAGTACAATGTGGAGCAAAGAAAGCCCATTAGGAATTATCCCCATCATCCTTTTTCCCCATTCTTATAGCATTTCACCTAAGGGAGCAAGCCTAGATTCCCAGAGATCTGAATATCCATCTAATCTCCTAAAAGTATTTATTTAGAAAATTTGTCTTCATGGGGGTGTGAAGATTTTGGAATCCCCTGCAAATTAACATGGCTTTGGCTACCACCATTATTGTATCTTCATTCTATCATTTCAGCACTCTTACTCAGGGTGGCAGGCAACACATCGGTTGGAAAAATTCCATTTTCTGCAATTTTTCTTTGAAAGAATCTTTTGGTGAGAAAAACAAATAGGCCTTCCACATGACTGCACTTATGAATCATGTTGTTTACATAATGAATTAGAATTTAACTAGGAATGCTGGTTTCTAATCTTTATGCTTTAAAACTTTCAGACTATTTAGGTTGCTCACCTTTAAACATATCAGCATAACCAGGTTAAATCTCTCAGATTACAAATTGCCTTTATTCTCTCTCACCTCTGCTACATATTTTTGATAAATGGTAAAAAGAGCACTCAGTAATGGGAACTTTGTCAGTTAGATTCCAATGAATCAAACCCATGAGGAAAACCACTCAATAGAGGCAGTTAAATGTTCAAATAATGTGACTATGTTATCATTATTTACCCAGAGAGACAGTCTTCATATGCTTTTCCAAATGACACTCTTCTGAATGCATAGAGGGTTTTTGCAGTTAATAGATACTAGTACTAGTACCACTACTGCCGCTGCTGCTATGTTAATAAACCTTAGGATGCTAGAGAATTGGAGAACCTGATGCAGTGGAAAGAGTGTTACCCTTGATGTCAGAGGACTTGAATTCAAATCTCAGCTCTGCTACTTACTGCCTGTGTTACCTGGACTCAATTTCCTCATCTTTGAAATTAGAATGTTAGACTAAATAGCCTCTGAGGGTCTTTCTACCTCTAATTTTAAGATCCTACAACTCTAAGACAATTCAGATCACCTCTTGGTCAAATTATATTGACATGACTTGCCAATGATCATCTACCTTCTGATATATCAATCCTCTAATCTTGGTCATCTTGTTTCAGCACTTTCGGTGCAATAGTTATGCACATATCATCTTCTCCTTCACCCTATTCCTCATTGGTCAAGTTCTGATCTCTTCTGTTTCCTCGTCCATTGCAAGGTCCAATATTCTTTGCTCTATGAAACTCTCACTCTGGTGTTAAAAAAAATACCCTACATCCTTGAATGTTTCAGGGAATATTTCTACCACCTCTTTGTTTTAATGGTAATCTGATTCTCCTCAGAGATGATGGCATCCCTTGCCAAATTCTCAGTAGGCTACAGTCATTTCTACTCCTCTGACTCAAAAGGTCAGGATAAGATGTAAGTATAGTCCTTGATTTTCTCTGTTGTTTCCAGACCATTCTTTTACTACTACTAATCTCTCAATAATGCCTCTTTTTTTTAAAGGATCCATATAACAAATTCATTTGTCCTTTTTTGAAACATTTGGACTTTTCCCTCAACTGTGCATTACTCAGATTCAACTATCTAAGATCATTTTATAAGGTTACCTTCTATTCCTCAAATCCAGTGAATTTTCAGTCCTCATTTTCCATGACTCCTCTGCCTCTTTGGACACTCTTAACCATCTCTTTCCTATTGGATATATTCTTCTCCCTTCCCTTCTGGAATGTAATGCTCTTAAAGATTCTTTTTCTTCCTCACCAACAACTTCTTTCCTGTTTCCTTTTCTGGTTCTCTGCCTTCTTTCTGGTCCTTAGTGTCAACATTGCTCAATATTCTCTCTGGTTTTCTTTTTTATTTCTCTGTTTTCTCCTTCTCCTGCTCTCTATTTACTACTACTACTACTTTAGCATTTATATGTTAGTGCTACGAAGTTTGCAGAGCTCTTTACAAATATTACTTCATTTTATCCTCACAATAACCTTGGGAAGTAGGTATTATCAATATTCTCATTTTTCAGATGAGGAAATTGAGGTAGAAGTTAACAACATTCCCAGGATCACACAGCTAATAAGTGCCTAGCACTGTATTTGAATTCAAGTCTTCCTGACTCCATGTCCTGTGCTTTATCAAGCGTACCACCTCACTACCTCTGAAATCACAAATATTAAATTAGAAGGCATCTCAATGACCTTCTATGCCTACTCCTCTAGAAAATCTCTGAGTGGTCAACAATTCTTTGATAAAAGGTTTCTGTCCTTTTAGAGGGAATCCACTACTTTATAAGACAGCCCATAACATTTTGGGTAGCTACAATTGTTAATGAATCTTTCCTTAAAATAAACCTAAATCTTTCTCTTGGTGACTTCCATTCCCTGATCCTATTCATGCCTTCTGAGGGCAGGCAGAACAAGTTTAATCTCTCTTTGACATGACAATTTTTCATATAAGTACAAAATTTTAAATATTCCAAATTATCCTATTTTCTATGATCTTTACTTCTTGTTTTTTTAATGAACTTTTCTCCTATCTATGTAACTGATAAGTGACTTTTTTCATGTTTTTCTAATTTATGATGTGACATTTTAAATTTAGGTCATGTGCTCATTTGGCACATTTCTTGGATAACGTATGAGGTTTTGGTCTAAATCTAATGTCTTCTATCCTGGTATCCAAGTTTTCCAAAACGTTTTGTCAAATAATGAGTGTTTATCCTATAGCTGAGGTCTTGGTGTTTATCAAATACCAAGGTGCTGAATATTTTTGTTTCTGTATGTTGTATACCTAATCTGTTGCACTGATCAAGGCCTTTATTTTTTCAACCAGTTTTGAGAATTATAGTTTGGTTTTTGTTTTTGCTTTTTGTTTTTGTTTTTTTTTGGTATAATTTAGGACTTGGAAATGCTACACTGCTTTGGTTCTCATTTCTTTTCATTTTTTCTCTTAATATCCTTGACCTTTTCTGCCTATGAATTTATTTTTAGTTCTATAGTTATCTTGCAGTAGTTTGATTGGCATGGCATTGAATAAGTAAAATTATTTAGGTAGATTGTCATTTTAAAATATTTTCCCTATTATATAGGTCTGTCTGGATATCTGTAAATAGTTGTTTGTAGTTGAATTTATATAGTTTCTCTTTGTATCTTGGAAGGTAGACACCTAAGTGTTGTATTCTTTCCATAGTAATATGAAGATAGTGATCATAATTCCAGTAAATCTTCTCATATCCAGGCTTGACATTCTTTCAACCTATCCTATACGTGGTGTCTTTTATCCATCATTTAAAACCTAGATCAAATATCACCTCAAGAATGCCTTGTCTGCTCCCCCAGTAGATAACAAATTTGCCCTCAGATATTTCATTCTCTTCCAAGGTTTCAATAGCTAACTCTATGTAGGTAATTCTCAAATTTATACATTCACTATTGACTTATTTTCTGAGACTGAAACTAGACATTATAATTGTCTATAGGTTTATCTGGGTGCCACACTGGGATCTGTCCTCTTAAAAGTGCTCATCTTTCTGTCTTCTCTATTTCTATCCTATCTATTACATTTAGAACCTTGAAATGGACTCTTCCCTTTCTGTCACCTCTCATACCCAATCAACTACCATGTGCTTTTGCTTCTGTCTTCCCAACATTTCTTACATTAATTCTCCCTTCTTTTCACTGCTATCACCATGGTATAGGACTTCAATACCACTCATCCAATTTTAATAACCTCCCAATATATCTTTCTATCTGTCTTCTATGTCCCTTCCCCATTTCATCTCCACTGCCACTTGAAGAGTAACTGTTGTTATATTTAACTGTTTATGTCATTCTTCTTCTCAAAAATATTTAGGTACTCTTATAGCATACCCAGTAAAGTTAAACTTTCCTTCCCTAGCATTCAAAGCTCTCTGTAATCTAGTACCATTCCATTGTTCAAACTGTTTATCATATAATTCCTCACCACATACTCTGTCCTCCAGCCAGATTCTCAATTTCCAGGAAACACACATTGTGGACCCATTTTTGCGTCATTTTTCTGAAATATTGTGATAAATTCTACACTCTTCTTTTTTCTAATCCATTATTCATATCGCTACTAGAACAGCATTTCCTACCCACATATCTGGAAATTTCAGAACTCTATCACCCAAATTTCAGTAGCTCCCTATTGCCTATAGATGAAAATATCAAATCTTCTGGCTGATATTTAGTTCTCCCCAATCTCGCACCACCCAATATTTTCACCTTTTAGCTCATATTCCTCTCTTCTATATACTTTCTGTCTGAGCCAACCTAAGCTGTTTTCTGCTCTTCCACCTCCCCTCCTTCTCCCCTTGCTTTGTATTCTCTTGTGTCCATGTATTTGCTCCTACTGTTCTCTGTGTAGGGAATGACCTTCCCAGTCCCTCCTTACTTGTTGAATTCCCTTGCATACGCTAAACCACAACTTAATTATCACCTCTTCTATGATGCCTTCCCTGCTTATCCTAAGGACTTTCTCCTTAGATCTCACAAAGCACTCTGTTTTGTGGCTCTTCAATGCAATAATAATGAACTGTTGCATAATATAATTATATGTTTGTGTCTTTCCCTTCTATTAGACTATAAGCTCCATAAGGTCAACGACTTAAAAGAAAAAAGGATACTTTTTACATCTCCAACACTGAACACAGGGATTTGCACATAGCTGACACATAATAATTATTTGCTGATTGAGCAGAGAGGAAGTAAAAGAGAAGTAGACAATTTGTGTAGCTATTAAATCAAATAATAAGTCTTTTGATCATTAAAATTTGAACATATTAAGCACCCAAAATGTGTTACAGACTATGAAAAGCTGACTCTTTCTTCATCCTTATAAATAAGATTATATTTGTAAAATAATTAGTATAATATCTGGCACATGATAGGTGCTTAATCAATTCTTATTTCCCTGCCCACATTTCTCCAAATGTTTATTTCCTAAGGGAAAAGGATGGGAATTAGTTTACTTTATTCCATCAGAATTATTTTTAAAAACCTTAATTTTATAGGAAGTAGGAAGTAATTAAATATATTTTGGAGCTCTGTGAAAAGCTTGTTTTATGCACATATAGGAGTTTTAATAGAAGGACAGGAAACTCTTCACAATGGTAGCATCTCTACTCTATAGATTATTTTTTTCTTCTGGCAATAGTGGTATATAAAACTGCTTGTAATTTATTGGCTCAGAGAAGATGAAGTTGGTGGCCGGCTGCCTGCTAGGAAACAATGTTCATTTGATGTATTTTACTCCTTGGAATTTTACTTTGTTGGGATGAGAAGTTTTTATAGGCAGACTATGAATGAGACTCATTTCAATTAACCTCTCTTAGTAAATAGTAGATTTCGATTTGTCAGAGAGGAAGAAGAGGAAGGGAATAATGATTAAGAAGGAAGGAAAGGAAGAGGAGAAGTATCTATGTGCTACCTACTAATGTGTGAGGAGCTTTGCAGAACACAGTGTAAAAAGTGTACAAAATAGAAATATTTCATTTGATTTTCATAACAGCTGCAAGGCAGATGAGGTTTTTTTATTCCCATTTGATTGAGGAAACTGAGGCAAGCAGAGATTAATGCCCAGGGTCACACAGCTAGTTAGTGTATATGGCTAGATTTGAACTCAGATCTTCCTGACTTCAGGTACACAACTCTATACACTAAGCCATTAGATATATCTAAAGAAAATCTGGGTAAGTCTGGACCAAAATATGCTTCAGGGAATTGAAGATCTCATTAGAGTAATGATCTGAATTATGGAAAATAGCATGAATCTGGATTTCTATGGGACAGGGCAAAGGAGGAGGAGTATAGGAAAGAATTTTGCTTACTCTGAAATTTTGCCCATTGTCCTAGCAACATTTGCCCTTGAAATTTAACTCTGATATACCCAACTCTTGAATTGGGACTTGAGGATGCATTTTCAAGGCTGTGTACCTCACCCTAATGTCCCCAATTTAAGATTGTCTCTTTTCCAATCCAGCCTCCAAATAAATACAATGGTTTTACTTCTAGGTACTTCCTCTCCTTTGGTAAGGAAGAAGGGAAGTAGGACAGAAAGGGTGAAGAAGAAAGAGAAGATATGTACCAGCCAGGCACCTCCAAATTCCAGCTTCCTTGAGATACTCTCTTTTGATTTTACTATGTGTAACTGGTTATTCCTCTACCCCTCTAGACCTTGAGTTTGAAGAGCTTCCTGCACTAGATATACTCTTTGGTTTAAGATAAATACAAACTTTAATATGATTGCCAGGATTAATGTTAAAGTAAGCAGGAAATATCATAAATAAATAAATACGTTTTATGTACGTGTATATATGTATATATATGTGCATGCACTTGTATGTGCACATAGACACAGACATACACACACACACACACACACACACACACACACACACACACACACCAACCACCCAAGTGTATATATTTAGCAAAGTTTGTTTGGAATCAAAAGTACCAGAAGGTTCAAATAATTAGAACTTTTCCTGTAGTCTCCTTTTATGAGAAAGAGATAAATAATAAACAAACAGATAGCAGAGATTTATTTTTTACAAAGCAGCTTCTAGAGTACATCTTAGGTTAAGTATTGAATAATTCAGCCAATCTCCTACATCTACAGTATTGTACAATGATAATTGATGTTCAGAATGATAACCCTGAGGCACTGCAAGATCACGAAGTACCTTCTGAATCATCCAAGAAAAATTCAATTATGTTTAGTGTAATTTTAGTAGGAAATGTATTTTACTCCATTCTAATTCTTTGAAAATTATTAGTCTTTGGCTAGGATAGCTATCAGTTGAACAAATAATCAACTAATCAAAACAGCCTATTCCCTTCTCAGTCCATGATATTCAGTGAAGGACACGTGGTTAAGAGCCATATGGGAATGTTACATAAAGGATGATGGGTAGTTTAACAGTAGGAGAGGAATATAGTTTAGTAGAGAAGAGTTGGGGAAAGGATCTAGAAGTCAGAAAATAGAAATCTGATGATTGAAGCAGAAATCAGACAGAGAGATGAAGGTGTTTTTTCTTTTGCGCCTTAAGCTAAGTCCAGATGAGTTAACCATTCCTGTGTCTTGGGGGTGGGGGACAAATCTTTATTCCATCTGCATTTGTTATCTGCTGTTTCTCAAAAAAAAGTCTCCACAGAAATATAAAACCAGAAGCAGCCATGTAGCACAATGGATAGAGCATTGGATTTGGAATGAGCAAGACCCTCTCTGCCTTGGTTTTCTCAACTGAGAAATTTGGGTAATAATAGCATTTTCCCCCCAGAGCTGTTGTGAGTTTCAAATGAGGTAATATTTGTAAAGCACCTAACGTAGTGCCTGGCATATAGCTGCTTAATGCTTATAACACTCATCCTTATTCCATCCATTTCAACTATATGATGAAATCTAAAGATATGTTTGGCACTTTTAATGAAAATGTCCCATGACCAAAGGAATTGCCTCTTTCTGGGTGAGGCCTTTGCTTTGCTATACTCTATAGGAATCACTGTGGTGTCATGAAATAGCACTGATCTGCAATTGGTAAAGGAGAGTTTGGATCCTAGCTTTGTCATGTCCTAATTGCATTACCTTGGGCAAGTCATGTAATCTGTATATCTTAATCTCTTCATTTTAAAAATGAGGCTAATAACACCTGAATTATGCATCTCCCAGGGTTATATGGGCACCAAATGAAAGAAAGTATATAAAATATGATATAGAAAACAATGAAGCATAATCAAATACAGTAAACATTTATAAAAGCAACTACTATTTGCAATGCAAGTAACATTTGAGTTGGGCTTTTAAGATGGGTAGGGCATGTCATTTAAAGATTTGTTTGAAGGAATTGGAATGTTTATTTTAGAAGGAAAAAAAGATAGGAGAGATAGCATGATTGCTATCTTCAAATATTTGAAGGACTGTTATTTAGAATAGGGATTAGATTTGTTCAGCTTCACTCCAAAGGGAAGAACTAGGACCAGCGAATTCAAGTAGAGGAGAAGTATATTTAGGATCTTTGTAAGTAATATTTTCTAACAATTAGAGCTATCCAAAAGTAGAAGCAATTTCCTTGGGACATAATGGGTTCCCCTCAAGTAATGCTCAATGACCATTTACTTAAGATGCTAAACAGGATATTTCTATATAAGTAAAAGTTGGAATAGGTGACCTCTGAGGTCTCTTTTAACACTGAGAATTTGTGATTCTGAAATATACCAAGTAGGTATAGAGAGGATTAAAGATAGATCCTTTAGGACACTCACAATAAGGGATGAAGAAGAAGATAAAAAGCTTTCAAAGGACACAAAAAAAACTAGTTCAAGAGGTAGAAGAAGAATTTAAATCTAAGCTCAGATGAAGACAGTTCATCCCTTAGAATAAGGTGTTCAATAGTATCCAAAGCTTCCGATGAGTCAAGGAAAATTATGAATGAAAGTCATTTCTGATTAGGAAATAAATGGTGACCTTAGATATAACAGTTTTGAAAGAGTGGTGCAGGTGGAAATCTAAAAGTGATGTGGCTAGTGAGTATAGACAATATTTGCAAGGAACTTAACTTTAAACATTAAAGTAGAAAAATAAGAAAACAGCTGAGTAACTGCTGCCTGTTTCAGGGCTGTTAGAATTTCTTCTAGAAAGGGAGCATAAGGGAGGCGGAGCCAAGATAGTGGAGTAGAAAGACACACATGCACTAGCTCTTAACCCACAGCCCATAAAATACCTATAAAGAACTCTCAACAAATTCTAAAGCAGCAGAAGCCACAGAACAATGGAGTGGAGGAGATTTCTATCCCACAGTGACCTGAAAGACTGACAGGAAAGGTCTGTTGTGAACTGGACTTGGAGCAGAGCCCAGCCCTGCGTTGGCCATGCAGCACTGAGAGGAGCAGATCTGAGCAGGCTTCAGGGACAAAATCTCCAGCAGCAGCACAGATTCCTCAACTCACAGGCACCAAAGGTCAGTGAGAGGGTCTTTTCAGCTGGCCAAGAAGGAGCAGGGTGTCCCCATAACTTGGGCCTCCTCAGATGGCAGCAGTAGAGGCAGCAGCAGACAAGGCTCCCAAAGCAGGCAGTAGTTGCATCCATTGTTGAAGGTCTCATCGTAAACCCTCTGAGGGAACTGAGCCCTGTGTGGTGACCCTGCCCTCTCCTGAGCAGCTGATCTTAATCTCACGCTGAATAGCAGCCCCGTACCTGCCTAAAGCCCCTGAGGCTTTGGAGCAGCTTATATGAATCTCAGTCCCCAGTGCTGGCTTGGTGGAACTGGAGGCAAGGTGGTTGTGGAGAGGAAACTCAGAAGTCAAGTAATTGGCTGGGAAAATGCCCAAAAAGGGAAAAAAAATAAGACCATAGAAGGCTACTTTCTTGGGGAACATGTGTCTCCCCCTATCCTTTCGGATGAGGAAGAACAAGGCATACTGGCAGAGGAAGTCAAGGCTTCTGCCTCCAGGTTCTCTAAAGGGAACTTAAATTGGGCTCAGGCAATAGAAGAGCTTGAAAAACGAGTTAGCAGCTTACTAAAGGAGAACCAAAAAATGCTGAGGAAAATAACAGCTTTAAAAAGAGGCTAACTCAATTGGAAAAAGAGGTCCAAAAAGCCAACAAGGAGAAGGAGGCTTTAAAAAGCAGAATTAGCCAAATGGAGGAGAAGGTCCAAAATCTCACTGAACAATATAATTCATTGAAAGAGAGTATTGAGTTCAGGGAAATGAATTACTATGAGTTAAACTAAGCAGTTAGCAAACAAAACCAAAAGTTTGAAAAAATAGAAGATAATGTGAATTTAAAAATTATGGGACTACCTGAAAGCCATGATCAAAAAAGAGCCTAGACATTATCTTCCATGAAATTATCAAGGAAAACTTCCCTGATGTTCTGGAATCAGAGAGCAAAATAAATATTGAAAGAATCCACTGATCACCTCCTGAAAGAGACCTGAAGAGAGAAATTCCTAGGAATATTGTGGCCAAATTTCAGAGCTCCTAGATCAAGGAGAAAATACTGCAAGCAGCTAGAAAGAAACAATTTGAGCATTGTGGAAGTACAATCAGGATAACACAGGATCTGGCAGCTTCAACATTAAGGGATCAAAGGGCTTGGAATGGAATATTTCAGAGGTCAAAGAAACTGGGATTGAAACCAAGAATCACCTACCCAACAAATCTGAGTATAATACTTCAAGGGAATAAATGGTCATTCAATGATATAGAGGACTTTCAACCATTCATACTGAGGAAAAGACCAGATCTGTATAGAAAATTTGACTTCCCAAGACAAGAATCAAGAGAAGCATGAAAAGGTAAACAGGAAAGAAAAATCATAAAAGACTCTTTAAAGCTGAACTGTTTACGTTACTACGTGGAAAGAAAATATTTATAACTCTTCAGTCTTTTCTCAGTATTCTCAGATGGAGAGATTGTACATACACACACAAACACATACACATATATAGATAGAGAGTACAGGGTGTGTTGAATCAGAAGAGATGATATCCACACACAAAAAAATAAAATAAAAATTAAGGGGTGAAGGAGGAACATACTGGAAAAAGAAAGGGAGAAATGGAATGGGGCAGGCTATAACTCATAAAAGAGATAAGAAAAATCTTATTCAATGCAGGAGAAAAGGGAGAAAGGGAGAGGGGGAAAATGAAGGAGAGAATAACATGCTAACTAAATTTGATATGAAAATTTATATCACACCACAGGAAAGTAGGAGAGGAGGCGACAAGTGGAATAAGGGGAATGTTAGAAGGGAGGGCAAATGGGAGAAGGAAGTCACTAGAAATAAACACTTTCGAGAAGGGACAAGGTCAATTGTGGGGGAAAAATAAATAACGGGGGATAGAGTAGGACAGAGGGTAATATAATTAGTATTACACAACATGATTATTATGGAAGTCTTTTGCAAAACAACACATATTTAGTCTGTATTGAATTGCTTGCCTTCTCAGTGGGGCTGGGGAGGGAGGGGGGAGGGAGAGAAGTTGGGATTCAAAGTATTAGCAATGAATGTTGAGAATTTTTATTGCATGTAATCAGGAAATAAGAAATACAGGGAATGGGGTATAGAAACTTATCTTGCCCTACAAGAAAAGAGAGAAGATGGGGATAAGGGAAGGGTGGGGTGTGATAGAAGGGAGGGTACGTTGAGGGAAGGAGTAATCAGAATGCAAGGTATTAGGAAGAAGGGGGAGGGGAGTGATGGGGAGAAACATTGGACATGTTACAAAGTACGGTAAAAGCAATTAGTATTAAAACAATTGACCGAATTAATTACTGAGAATAAATCAGTGATATCTTTAGTTTGAGGAAAAGAATTCTAGTCTAAATTTCCTAAAGGAAGGTAACCTCGGGGAAAATTTGGCATTAATGGAAAAGTTAAGGTTTTAATGGTAAATTTGATTTTATGATTGCTATTTAAT
Organism: Notamacropus eugenii; assembly: GCF_028372415.1. Taxonomy (NCBI): domain Eukaryota; kingdom Metazoa; phylum Chordata; class Mammalia; order Diprotodontia; family Macropodidae; genus Notamacropus; species Notamacropus eugenii. The sequence goes on from NC_092876.1 coordinate 288,569,274, forward strand.
CAGGAACTAGAACATGTATAGAAAGGCATGTAAGCCACTTAAGACTTGCCTCAAAAGACGTTCCTTAGTCAAAGTGAAATTACAATCATATTTGAAACCTGGTTATTGGAACTTGCCATTTTTAGATGCTATGGGACTATTAAATGACTGTTCTTCTGAGTCTAACTCCAGGTATGGATAGCAAGAAAGGCAATCTGAGCCTCCAATCCATGATGCCAGTAAGCCAGTGAGATGCTGGTATGAACTGCAAAAGATGATCTCATGGGAAGGGTGGGAGAGCGGCTGTTCAGCCTGGGCTGAGGTAGGATTCTCCTGACTCAATTTCCCCACTGACACCTGGCAGACTTTAAGCCTGACAGAATGCAAGTGGACAATCTAATCCTGCCTGGAATTGACATGAAGTTGGGGAGATATTGTATCCCTACTGTTGGTGGCAATTTGCTATAGTCAAAAGGTTTGTAAGCTTAATACCAGATCTCTTAAATTATAGTTATTGGTAGGAGAACATCCAAGGTTAAGTCTCAAATTAAGCTATTAGGCATAGGACTTTAAACCAGCAACAATAAGGTAGGGTCCTTTAACTCTTAGTAATACTGTTGAGACAATTAGGTCAAGAGCTTGTGAAGTCAGCAATGCAAATATTATTTGTGTCTCAGTTGGTTAATGTTTAAAAAAAAATTCTTTTGTGGTCCATATTGTAAATGCTTTAAAAAGAAGTGTCACCTGACCAAAAGTTTGAATTGTTTTATCTGTTATAAACTGTGTTAAAAATGAAAAATAAAACTAAAAAACAAATAAATAAAAAGAAAGGGAGCATAAAAAAGAAGAGAACACAAATTTAAATATGCCAAAATTTCTAATTCAAACATTGGTGAAAGATGGAATGATATCAAAATGATATTTGGCATTATTTCTGAATTTCATATATTTATACTTTCATTGTCACCCATATTGGAAAGGAAGTTTCATATACTTTTAAGTTAACCAATCTCACTAATTCATTGTTTTCACTAAAACTTTTTAATCTCTGTTGTTTACGTCTGTATTCAAATGTGTTCCCCAGGTCCAGAAAAAGAGTCCAGAGTCAAGGGATCAGCCTGCTAGGCTAAGTTTCCAAGAATGCATTGGACAGATAAAGCCCCTTCAGATTCTAGGCACAGTCTAGAATAAGCTACTGACAGTGCCTTCCCTATGATCTAAGAAGGAAGCCCAGAGAATTATTGGACTCTTGATTTTGGAAAATGTACATTTCCCACCTGTATAGTCCTTATCACCCCCATTAGCCATGTCACCCACAAGTCAGTATCTTATAAATGGGACCTAGAATAGGCTCAGCCCTGAAAGACATAAAGTAGGCTGTGGAGGAATCCCTTGGACCCTTATGACATTTCAAGGCTCATGTTTCTGGAAGTCTTAGCACCAGTCTAGGTGGAATCTTTGGTGGGCACCAAGTGATGGCCAAAATTGGCCGCCGGTAGGCATCTTGAGCTCCAAGCTCGCTAGATTAGCCACTTACTTTTGAAAAGTAATTGTTTGTCTCTTACGGGACCCTAATTGCTATGGAACAGATAACACAGCATCATACAATCACCTTTTGTCCAAAGTTGCCCATTATGGATTGGATGATGCAAGGTAGTCCATCTGATAAGATGGGTAGAATATATAAGGTTTCTACTGCCAAATGTAATTTAATTAAATATTATTGATTAATTTATTGCTAAATGGAGCTTTAAATATAATTGTAGTTTAGAAATCATTTTTGTTGGGTCCCTCTGGTGTTAGTGCTCTCCACAAAAGAGCAGTTTGTTGACAGAGACTGAGGCCTCCATTCCAGAAACCTGGAAAACCTTCCTCCTCCACTGGACAATTTACAAAGATCTTGCACCTCAGGAATGCCATTTTGCTTGAATATTTTATGGTTCTAGGTGCTACAAGAGACGCATAAACAATTCAACTTCAATAGCCACTAATCTGGTAATAGGAGATATTCTAGGGAGTAGGAGTATTGGCAAGTCTTTAAAGCTAGGCTTCATGGATGGCATGCAAGAGAGCCTTGAGAGGTTGACAGAGAAGTTCTTCATCTACACTCTGTAGTGGGCAAGTAGCCATGGTGTGGTGAAGTAGTCTGGAGCTGGGAGATCACCAGACTGGACAATCAAAGACTTTAACCTTTGCAGAAAGAAAAACGGAAGAAGTTTCTTGATGCCTCGCAGTGCATATAATTGTTTATAGGATAATTCAGAGACTTATGCTAAAAACTTAGCGTGAAGCTGTTACAAGAAGAACAGAGGCTGAGGAGTGAATCTGGTGTCAATTTAAATATTCGGGTGGTAGTTTTATGTTATGCTGAACAGAAGATCACATGATCCCCCTCACTAAGGACAAAAAAGCTATTTCTTACACTAGTGGTCCTTAATCTATCCCCAATTGGAAAAATAGAACTCTACTATCTCAGGGTAAGAGTGTTGACCATACTTATGAACAGCTGCTTCATTTTCTGACTATCCATGTCAGTTGTCTGAACTCTCAGATTCTGTATCTAAGACAAATTGATGTTACCCTGGAAAAGTGGTTTCTTGTACCTAATCTTTAGCAATAATAATAGTAATAGTGATTATTATAATAACTAACATTTATATAGCACTTATTATGTACCATGTATGTGCTAAGCACCTTTAAAAATATCTCATTTGATCCTCACAACAACCATGTGATGTAGGTGCTGATAATAATGGACTGTTTTTGGACAAAGTTTTGACTGATTCTTTCTAATTCCTTCCCTGGCACAGAACTGGCTTAGCCTCAAGTTTCTTGCCTCTTTTTGGAAGGAGAAATAACTCAACTCTTCTTCAACTGGAAGAGCTCCTTTCCTTTGGAATCTTCCTTTGGGAAGGATTTCTGGTTTTTTATTCCTCCACATTTTTTTTTTCTGTCCCCTTCCCCCTTTTTCTCCATTCTCTACCCTTAGAAATACTTTTAAAAAGAGTCCTATCTAGACATTTAAGTCATGGAAAATCCTCTAGAAAATCATTAGGACCTTGCCACCAAGGAGTGGCATGTGGTAGGACAGCAGTTTCCTTATGAAGCTTCTTCCTTACCAACTCACCTCCATCCTTACTATGCCACCTGATTAGCCATAGCTTCCCTAGGGCAGCTTCTTTATCTGGGGGCATCAAAAGTCTCAGCTTCTTGACTGACCAGAAACATTTCCAAATGGAGATAAAGGAGATCTGTCCAAAGAAAGTGCCACTATATCCTTGTTGCATATCCTTGCCGTATTAAGTCAAAGTAAACTTTTTTTTTTCGTAATGTTTAGTGAGTTATTAATGCCTTTTGTTAAACACTCAGTGACTTGTGAACACTAACACTGAACCTGAACTGAGAGGGTTCTGGGCTTTAGAGTTCCCCTTCCCACAACAAGTGCCAGACAAATACAATGAAAAAATTCCACTGGACTTTGTGTCAGAAGACTTGGGCTGGAAATATAGATTTGTCCTATTAATATATTAGAGGAAGGAAAAGTCACTTAATCTCTATGAGAATCAGTTTACTCATCAGTAAAATGGGAATCAGAATACCTGTATTGCTTAACTTGCAATGTTGGGAGCAAAATACTAAATAAAGGTGAGTTTCTATTATTAATTACATCATGGTGAAAGTACTGGTTCAATTTAAAATATTTAGCATCATGTAACAGTAAGCACCCAGACATACACAGGGGGATCTGTTATCACAGGTTCTTAGATCTGCATTCATAAAAGGAAAGGCAACTTTGGAGGGGTTAGCAATCATTTTAATCAAGCACATGTATCAATCCTTTAGTCAAACACATATATCATTCACCTAGTTCAAGGGAATCAACACCCTGAACCTCAAAGTAATCAACAGACATGGCTTCTGATCAAAATTCAATAGACAGCTGTCTGACCATAATGAACAGAGAGGGAAGCTTGACATGTGGGTTCTCAAAGCCGGGGGACTCCTTAGCAGCTTCTCAGAGTCTTCCTCTGGCATTCAAACCTTATTACCAAAACTAAGCCCCAAAGTAAAACCTCACCCTCAGAGTCTTTATACGCTTTTTAGAGTCAGAGGGCAATAAGTCCCTTGAGAACCAGTGCCTCATTAACAAGAGGTGTGGACCTTCTTAGAAATCTTCTCATGCCCTACAACGAATGGGAAAGATCCTCTTAATCACATTCAAATAGAGGCATCACACTTCTTGATTATACTAAAATAGAAACAGCAAAAGATCCTACTTTACTTGCCATTACACTTCACAGAGTTAGAACTGAAAGGGACTTGAAAAATCATTTTTTCTAAATCTTTTGTGATCAGACAAATATCTACTAAGATCCTTTCCTATTAAATATTCAGTTTTTCTCTAATGGATAATGATATAATCTTTGACACTCAATTTGTCTCAAGAATTATGACTCAAAACCATGAATATAACTTCATAGGCCACCTACATACAAAAGCCCAGCATCTGAGGAGTCAGCAGCACCCCAGGATTGATACAAACTTCTCACCAGTTTGGTCCATCTTGGCAAATGTGGAGGTTAGGTAACTATGATAAATTGAATTACTGCTGTACCTTGCTGAATATCCTTTCCATTCTAGTATTAAGTAAACGTTCTTTTGTTAAATGTTAGATTACCTATCAATACGGCACTAAGTTCCAGTGCCAAATGTGAACCTGACTACCCCGAATCAAAACTACCCCAGAACACTCTTGGTTGTAGAGACAAGCAAAACGAAGTGTTAAATGCCTTGCCCAAGCCTACGTAGGAGGTTACAGATTCCAATTCAGTTCCTTTGACTCCAAATACCATGCACATTCTAGTATGTCAGATTGCCATTTCAATCCATTCTACAGTATAATTAAATAATATCAGATTTCTTCAGAAATACATTTCAATACTGGATCTTAGTCCAACAATTTATTTTTGTTTGAGTATAAAATGTGAACTACTTTTTGGTTTTGAGCAATGCCCTTGGGAGAAATTTGTATTTTCTCTGCTAGGCAACAGAGGCCCATCGACATCAAAATAGGAAAAGATTTTGTTTTATTACTTGTTTTTTTTAAAATGCAATGATAAAAGTGCATAATTAATAATTTTATTATTTTTGATACTTTTGAAAATTACATCATAATATATTAATATAACTACTCTGAATATACATATCAGAGTTTCATTTGGGTTCTTTACACTGTAACATTGCGTAATGGCTGACATATCTAAGAGGAAAACACATAGGGTTAAAATCACTTTATGTTCTAAGCCTCTGGTTAAAAGCTATTTCAGGTTCCTGACAAAGGCATTCTCTGGCACCCAGCCTCTGTTTAAAAGTGCCTTTGATGAAAAGTGCTTTGAGCCAGGTAAAGTGATTTTATAACAAACCATATTAAGGTGCAAGGGAATCAGCGTGGGGCTGCTGATGTGTTGAGTTGCATAGAGGTATGGGGTAAGATGGGTTTTGAACTGCAAATTCCCACTGGGATTTTCTGTACAGTGCAGTTCACTGTTAGGTATCTGGAATGAAACTGGAATATATTTCCAGGAATGCAATTGGTGAGATGAGCTATATACCCAAATTAGTGGGCCTGAGTGGTACATATATTCTCCAACCATTTTGAGTCCTCTGGTTATCTAACCAAATGCTTCTATTTCCCATTCTTCAACTTTAATTGAAGGAAGTAGCATTGAAAGTGCCCATAGGGACCTTCTCCCACTCTCAATAAAGGGAGAAATTGAAGATATCTTATCTGAGGGAAGATTTCTGATAAGAAATCCATCCACATCCTATAGAAGCTGGTCTTGTTTTTATAATGTATGGTGCACCACCACACATACCTTACACAAAAAAATAATTTTTATATCACTTTGGATCCTCACAATAACTTCATAAGATATCTACTGTCTACACGACTACTTCCTTACTATTGGGTCTCTTTCTTTCTCCAGCACTTGGGGTTCAATAACAGAGAGCCAGGGGGCACTCCAGCAGATATACATGTATCAGGCTCGCCCCCCCCCCCCCACTTCAGTGGGATCCTGTCCCAGGAATACGTTTAGCACTAGGATGTCCTCTGGGGACAATATCTATTCCATCTCCTGTTCCCCTAAAGGACTTCTTCAGGACAACCAAGATACCCTAGTCTTCTGACCCGGCTGCCCTACCTCCACCCTCTCCTGAATACTTGAAGGTAGGCTTTCTGTGTCCTCAAAGGACAAAGTATCACTAATTGCCCTCAGGTGGAACTCCACTAGACAGTCTAAATTAATGCCTCCCTTCAACCACTGGTACTCTTCTAGGACTGACTTCATAGTGGGTTTTTTTTTAAAGTTTTATTTATATGCTTTATTTTTCCATTACAAACATTTACAGATTACCTCTACCCTGTGAGAGGTCTCTCATCATAAAATAAAACAATTAGATAAAACTAACACTACTGTGACTCATCTGAAAATATAGCAGTATTCTATGACTTTAGCATCTCTCACCTCTCTATTTAAAATTTTTTAATTAATAGAAGTCTATGTTCTTTCCCTTCTACTCCCCACTTCAGGGAAGAAAAGAAAAAAAGAAAAAAATTATTTTTAACAAATATGCATAGTCAAGCATAGAAAATTACACCAATAACAGTATAATATATACATATATGTATGTGTATATAAACACACGCATGTATATATATATATATATACATGCATATACACATACATACATATACACATATACATATGTGTATGTGTGTATACCTATATCTATTTATATGTCTCATTCTGCATCCTAAATCTGTCTCTTTTAGGAGGTGGAAAGTATGTTTCATCATTGGTTTTCTGGAGTGATGAATGGTGAATCTGTTGATCATGGTTCTTACAGTTTTTAAAGTTGTTTGTCTTTACGGTGTTGTTACTGTATAAACTGTTCCTTCCGTTCTGTTCATTTCATTCCTCATCAGTTTAAAGTCTTCAAAACTGGTTTTTTTATAACATTGATATTATCATATCAATTGCTCTCCTGCTTCTGCATCTACCCATAAAAATCTTGTCATGTCTCTTTGAAATCACTTACTTCCTCGTTTCTTATAACACTATAGTATTGAGTCAGATTTACATGCTACAACATATTCAGATATTCTCAGTTGATGGGCATTCCTTTAGTTTCCTTTTTTTTTTTTTTTTGCCATCACAAAAAGAGCTGCTATAAGTATTTCTGTACAATAGACTTTTTCCTGTCTTTGATATTTTACCACCTAGCAGTGGGTAGTTGGATCAAAATTGTTTAGTAGCTACTTTTGAGTAATTTCAAATTGCTTTACAGAATGATTACATCTATTTATCACTTGATCAGCAATACATCAATTTTCATATTTTCCCATAACTCTTACAATATTTATCATTTTGCTTTCCTGTTATCTTTACTAATCTGATAGATATGAAGTAGAATCTCAAAATCGCTTTAATTTACATTTCTCTAATTGGAAGTGATTTGGAGAATTTTTTTTTAATGTAGCTATAGAGAGCCTTGGTTTTCCCCCTTGAGGACTCTCTACTCATATTTTTAGACCATTTATCAATTGGGGAATGACTCCTATTCTTATACATTTGAAACAGTTCCTTATATATCTTGAAAATGAAACTTTTATTAGAAAAATTTCTTGTAGTAATTTTTCTCACCTAATTGTTTACATTTTAATCTTAGCTTTATTGGACTTGTTTGTACAAAATCTTTTAAATTATATATATGTATATGCATAAATATATATGTATGTATATACATAACACACATATATATGTGTTTATATATAATATATATACGTATATATATGTGTTTTATATATATATATATACATATATAAAATCAACACTACCCCTTTTATCTTATGTGATCCTTTCTATTCCTTGTTTGATTATGAACTTTTTCAATCCAAAATTCTGATAGGTAAATTTTTTCTCATGATTCTATAATTTGCCTTCAATGTCTAGTCCAGGTAACTATTTGTAGCTTCTCTTTGTATAAGATGTGAAGTACTAGTTTAAATTTAGCTTCCTTCATATTGCTATTCATTTTTTTTCCCCAGAAGTTTTAGTCAAATAGTGAATTCACATCACATGAGCTGGTTCTTTGTATTAACTGAATATTAGGGTGGTAAATATATTTGTTTCTATAGTGTCTCTAAACTTGATTACCATAATGGTAGCTTTTGGTTTTAGTTAGCATTTTAAGGAAGGGAATATTTATTTCCATGTTTTCTACTTTTTAAAAAAATAACAGAATTAGTTGTTTTGTCTAAACATTTTTCTGCATTTCTTGATATAATCATGCGATTGCTTTTTCTCATTATGTTATTCATATGGTTAGTTAAACATATAATTTTCCTAATACTAACCAACTCTGCATTTGGGGTATAAATCATACTTGATCATAGTATATGATCTTAGTGGTATTATTTTAGCTTCATTGGTAAAATTTTACATAAAATTTTAGCATCAATGTTCATTAGTGATATTAGTTTATGTTTTCTTTGATTTCTGTTTTAACTCACTCTTGTTCATGTACCAAGACTATACCTGTATTATAGAAGGAATTTGGTGGGGTCCCTTCTTTTTTCACACTCAGCCTCATTCTAATGACTCTGAAATACAGGTAAGTGCTGTACAAACCCTGTTCCCCTGCTCATCAGGCTACTCTCTCATAACTATCTTCCTCAACCTCACCCACTGACTCTCATTCTCCCAGTCTGGGTCTGTCCATCTTTTCTCCTGAGACTTTTGGAATGTCTGTTCCATAGTGAACAGATTTCCCTTCATCTTAAATCTTTACCTTTCTCACTTTTTCCACTGGCCCTCAGGGAGATCTGGTTCCCTCCCAAGGACATTGCTATCCTAATACTTTTCCAGTATAGGCTACTTCCTTTCTCTCATATTCCTCCCCTTCTCCCAAGTGACTGATCATGGAGGTGGAGTCAGAATACCCTTTGATCTCCATTACCACTTCCAGATTTTCCCTCTACCACCATCACCAAACTTTCTCTATTAAATTTTACAAGAATCAAGTAAGTTATTATCTGTTGATTCCCCCCCATAATAATATTTTATCATTCCATCTTCCTTTACATCTCAAGATACCTAACTCCAGTTTAAAAAAAAATTTCACAGTGGCCTCCATTCCCTCTACCTTTCAGTTCTTCCACAGCGATCACCCTTGTAGTGGCGATAATCTCTTTTCTTCTCTATCGCAACCTGTTGGTGAACCAACTCAGTTCCACATTATTCTTCTCTAACAGATATTTTGTACTACTGATTGTTGATTATGCTTTGCAAAACTCAAACATTATATAACTCCCACCATTAGTCCTTTACCTCTGTATACATCCTGGAGAAAATTGTGGAATTGTGATCATTGGGTCTACCACAAATTTATGTTATTAATCTTAACCCAAGCACCCACTATGGCAAAACAAGCATTCTATGGTTCCTTAAATAATTTGCTATCCTACTTTCCACAGGGAAGGAAACAAATATTTGCTAAGTACCTACTGTGTGCCAGCACTGTGCTAAGATCTTTACAAATATTATTTCATTTATATGTATGCATGTATGCATACACACAGAGAGAGAAAGAGAGAGAGAGAGAGAGAGAGAGAGAGAGAGAGAGAGAGAGAGAGAGAGAGAGACTCAATGAACAAACTCATTGATTCTATTTCTGTATTACTGCTGTTTTAGATAGTCAGTCCCTATGTGACCCTAACACAGTCACTTAATATTCCTCTTTCTGTTTCCTCATCTATAATATGAGAAGGTTGACATGGCATCTGAGGCCCCTTCTGGGTCCATTCTCTCCCTCTTATCAAAACTACCACCATTCTTATGTGGGTCCTTATTTCAAGCCATCTTCCTAGTAATTCTCGTTACCTGTACTGTCTTCCATCACTAAACTATCTCTGATACCACTGTCAGAGATCTAGTCCTATGACTGCTTAAAAATTTTAGTGGCTCTTTATGACCTTCTGAGGGAAGTAAAAAATATAGCACTCAAGACTCTAATTTATTGGCACCTAAAAATTTTCAGATTTATATTATCCATTCATCCATGCACACTATGCTTAGAAACCAGGACTGCCGTTTACACCTCATATTCATTGTACTGAAGAGAGTGTATGTTTCGACCCTAGGCCTGAAGTGGCCATAACCTCCAGCTGATTCCCCTTTACATGATCTCTACTATTATTATACACTGATGGCTTAGAAATCTCTTAGGGTTATAGGTCATAGATTACAACTGAAAGAGACCTCGAAGATTATCTAATCTAACTCCTCCAGTTTTCAAATAGTGAAAATGAGGCCTAGAAAGGGGAAGTGACTTGACCAAGGTCTTCCATGTAGAAAGTGATAGCCTATATTCAAGCCTATGTCATCTGACTGCCTAAATTCACTATGTATAAAGAAGGGAGATCCAGGCACTTAAACTTTGTTGTTTTTTTAAGTAGCATTTTATTCTTTCCCAATTATATGAAAAAAAATTTTAGTGTTCTTATAGATAATTTTTTAAGTTCTAAATTTTCTCCCTCCCTTAACTTAGGCAATTTTATATATATTATATATGTTCAATCATGTGAAACATATTTCTTTATTAGTCATGTTGCGAAAGAAGAACACATCAAGAGAAAAAATATATGAAGAACAGCGTACTTTGATCTTCATCCAAGCTCCATCAGTTCTTTCTCTGGATGTGGATAACATTTTTCATCATGAATCCCTTGGAATTTTCTTGGATCACCGTTGCTGAAAATAGCTGTCATCCACAGTTTTGATCATTGTATCATGTTGCTGTTCCTATGTACCATGTTCTGGTTCTGCTCACTTCACTTTGCATCAGATCATGTAAGTCTTTCCAGGTTTTTCTGAAGTCTGGCTGCTCATCACTTCTTATAGCATAATAGCATTCCATTACAATCAAATGCCACAACTTATTCAACTATTCCTGAATTGAAGAACATCTCCACAATTTTCAATTCTTTGCCACCAGAAAAAGAGATGCTATAAATATTTTTGTACAAATAAATCATTTTCACTTTTAAAAAAATCTTTTGGGGATATAGATCTAATCGTGGTATTTCTGGATTAAAGGGTTTACATGGTTAGATGGACTTTTGGGCATAGTTACAAAATGCTCTCCAGAATGGTCACATCAGTTCTCAACTCCACCAACAGTGCATAGTGTCCTAATTTTCCCATATCCCTTCTAAAATTTATCAGTTTCCTTTTCTATCATATTAGTCAATCTGATAGATACCTCAAAATTGTTTTATTTTTCCTTTCTCTAATCAATATCAGACATCTATATTTTGCAAATACATCTTTCAGTAGACAGGCAAAAAGAAAAGTTGTTTAGGCCCCAATGCCCTGGAAATCTGTCTCAGCTTAGTTTCAGTCTTTTCTCATTACCTTAGCTTATTTTCCATAGTCCCCTTTTGTATTATTATATGAACTCCCATAAACAGATGTGTGCTTATCCTATAGTATGTTATCACTTGATACTTTCAAGCATTCTTTTTCTCATAATTACTGAACTTGTAGAAAGAGTCTTTTCCATTGTGTAGGGTTTTTGAACATTTGTGCATGTGGATAGAGTGAGAGTGCACTAAAAATTGTCATAGTCTACTATGCTGTTGCAGATTATATTTTTTTTTGACAAAGATTGAACTAGGTTCAGTTTTCTTTATTAGATGTTTATGACTTCTTCCTTAGTTGGTAATTATGTAAACAGATTTATGACAAAAAAAAAAAAAAGAAAATTCCCCAAAACCTTGCTCTCACTTCCTCCTTTGACATGTTAATTGTTTTTTAAAAAAATTAAGTGAGGTCTTGTCAAATTCTTTACATGATTTGAAATGCTTTCTGATGCTAATTAATTTTTTTTAATTAAAAACTTTAGCATTCTCAAAGGCCCATTACATTCAAGATAAAGAAGTTGTCAGAGATGGAAATAATAGGATGTGTGGTTATAAAGAAAATGTACGGTATGAGACACCGTATGAGACACATCTCCTCTGGAATTGGGGGACATAAGATTGTTTGACAAGTGCTCAAGATGTTGTTCTCAAACCACCTACACCATTGTTTCTCTGTATTTGGTTTGTGACCTTCATTCTGGAGTTAGCAGAAATCAATCTTTGGGTTACTGGATCAGCTTTCCTCTTCCTTTCATAGTTTTGAGTTCCAAGTTCAAAAGGAACATTTTGGAAATGAAATATACAACTCAGTGACCCTCACTGGTGTTTAACTTGGATAACATCTCATCTGAAATACATCACTTGTCTGATATGAATAAGAAAGGAAATGATTTTTAAAAAAATAGAAACTGACAACTGCTGAAAGGGAGTTGTTATTTTCCCCCCTTTAACCCTAAGTAGTTTCACGGAATTATAGCTTATGAGCTTTCAGCTTTTTGACCGCCTACAAGAAGGACCTTTACATAAACAAAAATACGACTTTGATGAGCATGACTATCTCAAGGAGACATTAAGCCAAGCACTTGCAAATCAGAGGTATACAAGGTATGTTTTTAATAAAAATGTAAGAAAGGAATCAGAATGACCCCACTCCCTTCCCTAAAGAAACAACTTTTAAAATTGATCCCTTCATTTTTTTGTCTTTAAATCACTGCAGGGAAAATTCCAGTGTTATATGTGTGTATGTCTGGGTGTGTTTTGTAATCTAGGCATTCTAAGTTAATAGATTCCTGACACATAAAATATATGCTACTTAGATGATACTCAATTTGCCTTTTGTCCATTCAGGGATACCTAATCCTCTAACTTCACTATTGGTAATTTTAAAAAATTGCCAGTATTTTTCTATATGTTTGTATATTTACCAAATTAATTGAGTGACCTCAATTTTTCAATAGATGAACCTTAATAGGTGCATAAGATTTGGGTGGGCACATTACTCACATGAATCCATGCTCCATTATATTAATCTCAATTAATTTCATTTTAGTAAAAAATGATTATATATACTAGATAGATCAGATAAGGCATGCAGGCGTGCCCACTATCTATCCATCCATCCATCCATGCATCCATCCATCTATCTATCTATCTATCTATCTATCTATCTATCTATCTATCTATCTATCTATCTATCCATCCATCCATCCATCCATCCATCCATCCATCCATCCATCCATCCATCTATCATTTCGCTTACCAAAGGTTAAAAAAATGGAGGTTATGCTATTATGAAACCAGGGAACTGAAGCATTACTACTTTATCAGCTGAAGGAGGGATGCATTAGAAACACATTTTCTCTTTGATTTCTTTCCCCTTCCCTGCAAGGGGAGCTATCTGTGTTTTCCTGTAAGTAACTATATTAAAATGAAAAAATCACATTTCTTAATACTTTTGTTTATTTCATTGCTCCTTCGGTAGAAAAAAATTTTGTCATTCCCCCCCCCCTTTTAATTCTTTTATTCCATGTGTGGGAAGAAAGTATCCAGAACATCTTTTAAAATAATGAAAACAATAATAACTGTTCCCCAAAGAATAAGAAAGCAAAAGGAGGGCTTTGTTTGATTTATCTGTGATGGGGCACTTTGGAACTTCACTTTTTATGAGTTGAAAAAAGAGATGTACACCACACGTCTACCCTCCTATTATGACAGTTTATGTTTCCTATATAGCTTATTTAACTCAAATGCCTGGGAAATAGACACAATTACCACCTTATGGAATGCTACTTAAATTTAAATGCTCCCTGAAGAATAGAAACCTACTTTATCTTCTCAAAGTTTATTTCAGTTTCTCAGAAATAATTCCCTCTCTAGACTCCTGAAATATTCTTGTTCATCATTTAAAATTTTAACCTAATGATTGTATAAAAATGACTATCATAGAAAAAAATACCAACATAGTAGAGACTTCTCACAAAAGCTTATATACAAAAAGACTGCATTCTGTGCCCATATACAGCTTTAATCATTCACTCTTTCAGCTGTTATCAATTTAAAACCAATGAAACTCCCACACTGAGTCCATTTGAACAGTCAATTTTAATATCTTGGGGCATCTGTAGTTATTCTGAATTGGCTGCAAAAGCAGAACTAACAAGTTAAGCTCTAACCATAAGTCTACATCAGGCTGGTAAACCATACATCAAACAGAGACAGTTAGTCAATACTCCAGTATGAAAAACCAACAAGCATTTTTAAGAAGAGCGATATATTCATAATATGCTTGGCAGTCTGGTTTGCATTGCTTCCCGGAGAGTGGTACATTTAACTTTGTAGTCAAGATGGTGGGCATGGAGAACTGACATAGCTCCTCATGCTGGCAGAAGAAAGAAATGATGCTGAGGGAATATATGTCATTCGATTTATGGATCATATCCTAAACCTGAATAAAAGCCACAAGAAAATGCAGCTTTTATGAGCAGGAAAGTTGACAAGAAATAGTCTAATTCACCTGATTCACTCAGTTATGTGCTCACTGCTCCCCTTAAGTCCAGCCAGAAGACAATGAATAAGGCATATTCAAAAAAATTTCTGGCATTCATCACTTTTTGTCACTTTTATTTTATAATTTCTAAATGTGAAATATTTAAAGGATGCACATGATATGTAACTGCTAGACCTCTCAAACTCTTTTATGTATATTACCATCAGAAATAAAAAGTATGGGGGGGGGTGGTAGAGTCAAGATGGCAGATTGGGGCAGCCATGCAGTCAGGCAGCTGAGCTCTCCCAACGTTCCCCTCCAAACAACTTTAAAATAACACCTCAAATCAAATTTTGGAGCAGCAGCATCAACAAAAGGTCTGGGTGAGATATTTTTGTGTCCTAAGAAAACTTAAAAGATTGGCAGGAGAAATCTGTGGCACTGGAGTAAAGGCCTGCTTAGAGTCCACATATACAGCAGTGCCAACAGCAGCAGCTTCAGAAGTTCTCAGCCCAGAGACAGTAGGTCAGAAAGAGATTACAGGGGATCCTTTGCAGTCACTAGGTAAAGGTGACACTGAGTGGCAACTCTATTGCTCACAACCAATTGAAGGTTGCAGTTCCAGGGTGGAGAGGAGAGTCACAAGGAAGCCCTGATCACAGTAAAGAGGAGCATTAGCACTTATGGGTGCAGGGCACTAGAGACCCTTCCTGGGTAAAGATCAGAGCACAGACCAGGAGATGAGAGGACATACTCTTCCCAGGATAACACCACTTTAGAAATACAGAAAACTTGCAGACTCCCAGAACCAGTTCCGAAAACAGCAGCACCAAAAATCCTTAAGTTTGAGACAGTGCTTCCACAGCCCCAGGTAAACAAAGCCCAACATAAAGTTCAAAGTCAAGAAACAGACTGGGAAAATGAGCAAACAACAACAACAACAACAAAGAATTTGACCATAAAAAGCAATTATGGTGGCAAGGAACACCAAGATGTAAACTCAGAAGAAGAAAACAATGTAAAAACAGCTGCAAAAAAAAAGAAAAGGGCTCAGAGAAAAATGCTAATTGGAACCAAGGAAAGCAAGAATTCCTGGAAACATTAAAAAACAATGTAAGAATTATAGAGGAAAAATTGGGAAAAGAAATGAAAGAGGTATAAGAAAATTATGAATCAAAAGAGATAATCAGGGAAACTACCTTATACAAGAAGGTACAATAGACAGTGAAGCAATATAAAAATTTTTACAAGTTTCTCTGATAAAAATCTCATTTCTCATATACACACTCACTACAGAAGTGAGTGAAATCTATAAAAATAAGAGCCATTTCTCAATTGATAAATAGTCAAAGGATATGAATAGGCAGTTTTCAGAAGAAATCAAAGCACCTATAATGTTATACAAATGCTCTAAATCACCATTGATTAGAGAATAGGAATTAAAAAAACTCTGAAGTACCACTTCACACCTATCAGAAATGATAAATGCTGAAGGAAAAATAGGTACACTTATGAATTGTAGATGGAGTAGTGAACTGGTCCAAATATTTTGGAGAACAATTTGAAACTATACCTAAAGTGCTCTGAAAAATGTGCATACATTTTGAACCAGCAATACCTTTACTAGGTCTGTATTCCACAGAGATAATAAAACAGGGAAAAGGACCTATTTGTACATAAATATTTACGGTAGCTGTTTTGGTGGTGACAATGAATTGGAAATTGAAGGGATGCTCATCAATTGGAAAATCACTGAACAAGTTGCGGTATACGTTGTGATGGAGTACTATTGTGCTATAAGAAATGGCAATGTAGGTGGTGGTTTCAGAAAAAAAAAATGGCAAGGACCATAGGAACTGATGCAAAGGATAGTGAGAAGAACCAGAGGATCATTGGGCACAGTAATAGAAATGTTGCAGTGATCATCAACTGTGAAAGACTTGGTTATTCTGACCAATACAGTGATTAAAGACAATTCCAAAGGACCTACTATCAAAAGGTGCATAGATGGTACATGCTAATTTACTGACTGAAAGTCGAAACATCAAAGATGCTAAAGGTGGTAGTGGAGTTTAGAGAACGGAATGGACCTTAACTTGAAATTGTAAATATTGAATTGAAATGTTTGTATTAATATCACGTTTATTTAGTAAAATGAGATCCCAGTGGGCAGGTAATGGTCCTAAATTTTCTTAGCCTCACTGTATAAAAGCATGACTGGTGCAAATGATGATTGCTCTAGATTGTTTTCCTTTTAACGAGAAATTCCATTTTACTGCCTCAACTGAAACCCAACTCTCTCCATGCCACATAAAACATTCAATCTACCCAGATACTTGTTTAAATTCTTATTTACTAGGTCACTAGGACATTTTGTTTTCCCCCTAGTTATGGGTCACTCATGTTCTCACAAAGATCAGTCACAACCTCAAAAAGAATGTAAAATGGGGAATTAGAAAAATTACAATAGGTAAAGTTAAAAGCTTACAAGTACCGCAGATTCTGCTCAAAGAGTCTAGAGAGGCTTGGAAAAACCAAAAAGAACTAAGCTAGAGAATATTCGTAGCTGTTTCTGATGCTAACTTTAAGTGTCATGAGGGAACTATTTAGCGAAAAACACCTGCTGAAGAACAGCAGGTATCCATAACCAAACCTAAACTAATTTTTTTTTTTAAAGGATTCATTTGAACACTGACAAAAACTCAATATCTTTTTCTCTCCTTCAGATAGTCCCAGAGAGGAAAAAGTTTAAGCAGTGATCAGAGAATCAGAATGGTCATAGACCACCTCTCCTGAGGGCAACATCTTTCACTGTTCTGACACGTGAAGGAAACAACGTATTAGCCTGACATTCGGTCATCTGTATCTCATTGAGGATATGCTTCCGGAAGCACACTTGCTTTGGCAGAAGGGGAGAGGTTTAGTGTCTTTTACACATCCTCGGCATATAAATCATAGTTGATGCACAATGCCCTTTCTGAAGTACACTGTGGAGTTACGCTATAAAACAGATAATGACTGTTACTCAATTTGCGACCTTTGCCTGTATCTGCTCATTTCAGAGTTTTAAATGAGAGCTTTAGATCAAGCAACTTTATTTTGGAGATCAGCACCAAGGTCTGACTAACATCTCAGGCAGGGCACGCCAGAAAAAAAGGATTGAGCAACTGGAATTACAATTTTCAAGATTAACCATAGCTTGCACAGAGAGAGGAAATCCCAGAAAGACTTTTTAAGAGGCTGAGCTAAGGGCATGATGATAGGTCTAGGGGTAACTAGCTGTCATCACTGTGCATAAAAAAGGCACAGTGTGCAGGGTTTTTATTCAAATTCTGGGACTTTATTATTTTTGTGAGGAGAGGTAAAATAGTTTAAGAAATATACTTTAAAAGAAAAAGAAAGGAGGGAAGAAGGTATGATACTTAAAAAATTTTTTTTCTTAATATTTATTTAGAGTTTCTTAGTCTTAAAACCTTAGTTTAAAACCTTAGTATTAAAAAGTAATGGGTCGTCTAAATGAAAATCTACATATTACTCATTTTTCTTTTACATGCTAAAAATCAAATACTTGTGGTGCCAGGATCTCCCAAACACATTATTACATGCTAGCTCCTTTGCGGTAGGTGCTAACCCATAACAAAATAATTTTATGTACTAGAGGAAAATGCATTCATTGTCCTGGCTTCTTTTTTTCTTTTCTGTTCTTATCTGCTTCTCTTCAATTTCTGGAGGCTCATTTTCTCTTGTTGCTCTAATTTTATTCTACTTTTAACTTCTCAACTTGCCTGAATTAATTTGTCCTGTGGCTAGCAAGCTTTGAAAAGATATGGGTATAGTCTGCTACCTAGGTAACATTTTCTTCCAACTTTCTCCATCTTTCATTGTGACTGGTATTTTTTTATGGAATGAAACCAATTGGATGGTACTGTATTACCAACAGATTTGCTCACCGGAGCCTTTAAATAATCGTAACTGAATGTGGACTATAAATGCAAAGGAACCAGGAAGCTCATAGGCCAAGATGAAGCTTAAGGTTGGCTATTAATTTTGGCCAATATTAAATCATGACATAGCTCACACGTAAGGATCACAGTTCAATTATGAACCATAAAGTAGTAAGAAAGAGAAGATTTACAAGATATTTTTCAAGCACATTAGTGCATATTCTTGAAGTTGTGTGAGTGTTTCAGGCAGAAGACCCATGCCCCAGTATATAAATTCGAATACAATTATTCTCAGACTAACACTGATAAAGTGACAAAACCAGAGCAGGCCTCTGCTCGGAGCTATATTGCAGTGTTGCTCATATATATTTTGCTTAAATTAACAATGTGACAAATAGGTTACACTGTCATACATCAGCTCTAACAAATTATTTTTAAAATACTTTCCTCTTACTCAATGATCCTCATATGTACATAGACATAACAGAGGTGGAAAGTTTAGGGCTGACAATTTGCAATTACAATCTGAACTGCAATTCCCTCCTTCCCCCCCTTAAAAAAGATATTTGACACACTTTACAAAAACACTATCATTTTAATGACATTAGTTTCTCATATGATGGAAACCTTAAACAATTAGTTGTATCTCTCTGGGTAATTACTTGGATGTCCAGACAATTAGATGACAAAATGCAAGTAAGTGGGTGCACTTAGAAGGAAAAAAAAATGACCTTGCACGAGTATTCCTTGAGCATCAGTGTGAATCAGATTTGAGAATCCAGTCCATCCAAGTGTACATCACATTACAAAACAAACGTAACAAAAGGAGGAAAATGACTGTCTCCACTACCATCTCCATTTCAAAAAACAAACCAAAAAAACCAGATTCTACTGCTTTGATTTGAAAAGTGCTTGGTGTACCTGTATCAACACCTCAACTAAAATTCAAATGAGCTAGTTTGTAGAGATATCTTCGTTACTAATTTGCTTTAGAGGTTTAGCTAAATTGCTTGACTCTTCCGTTCTTTAGATTTGATGTGTATATTTAAAAGGTATCCTGTGGTCTTTCTAGGTACATACAAAATCAAAGGGAAAGTATAATATTATATCAGTTTCTGCTCACCTTAGTAGTGGTTATGTGCATGTATCAAAGCTGAGGAAAATGTATCCAAAAGTATGTAATTCACTAAACTTGAAATGACAAGAATTTTGCCATCTTAGTGTTTAAGATAGTTAATATATTGCTGGATTGCAGTTTGATATGTAGAATGTATGCTTCTTGAGAAAAGGGATTGTTTTTATATTTTAAATGGGATCACTGAATCATTAAATGGAACACTGAAATTAATCAGTACATGAGTCCATTTGAGCATAAGTACTCCCAGAGTCAAGTATAAAGCTTTTCAATAAAGGTGTTCAATGCTTATTGAATTGAGCCGAATAAGTCCTATATTTTAACAGAAACTTTTTCAATGACTTCAGAGATGGGCCAGACTCAAAAACTTAATAGTCACTCTGTACTGATATTCTAAAACAGGAGTCAGCACAAGAGGGAGGTGAACCACTCAAGAACAAAATTCCAGCAATGCATTTTTAGTTGATTCTGATGATTAAAAAACAAAAAAAGAATGAGGTGTCTAAAAATTCCAGAGTGGCCACACAGAAAATTCATCTAAAACCTCAGATTTTTCAAAGGATATAAATGAGAGATACAAGTGTGTACAGGTAACTGAGGATAAATACTACATAATGGCAAAATTCTATAAGAATAATGTGAACAAGGCTAAGGTGTAATCTGCTAAAGGTAAAAGACAACAATGGAAAAGCAATAATGGTGGCCTTACAAAAGAAGAAAAAGATAGGTTGGGAGGTAGAGGAACGTGAAAGAAAAGCTAAGACTCTTGCAATCATTGAGAAGATAATGAAAAATAGAGCTAAGGTAAAACAAGTCATCTTCCTCTCCCTCTTGCTATTCCTCTCCCTCTCCTTCTCCCCATCTCACACACACTGTCTCTCACACACATTGTCTCTGTCTCTCTGCCTCTCCTCCGTTCTGGGGAGTATAATCTTTAGATTAGGGAAGACATAACAAAAAGAGTTCAAAAGAAGTCAAGATGACAAAAGAGGAACTCATTGAGTTGAAGTTATCTGACTTCTCTAAATTAACATCTCCAGATGCTGAAAGAACATGTGGATGGGATGGTTTATGTGAGATGAATGGATCTGGGATGGGAGAGGAGCAAGTATTCCAATTTTTAAGAAGGAAAAAATAGGTAGATAATTCAGAAAGTAAATAATTCACTAAATGGCACAATGGATATAGGACTGAATTTGGAGACGGAGAGACTTGAGTTAAAATCCTGACTCAGATTTTGTTTTTTTGCTATGAGACTCTGGCCAAGTCATTTTACCTTTCTTAATCTCAGTTTTCTTACCTGTAAAATGGGGACAATAGTAGCATGTATCTCACAGGATGAAACTGAGGACCAAATGAGATTAAACATGTAAAGAAATTTTTAATTTTAAAAATATCATATCATTGATAGTTATCAATTCAATTTAGAGGCCACTGAACTTGACATTAATTCCTAGCCAAATTTTAGAACAGGTTATTAAAGGGAAATTTTATGAGAACCAGAATAACTAAAAACAAGTGAAGTCAGACTATACTCTTTTTTGTGATTATTAGTCCATCAGAAGACTATAGAAATTATCTATTTCAGCAAGACTTTTTGACCATTTTTCACCACAACTTTCAAGAAAAGATGGAGAGGTATGGACACAATACATTTAGGGTTGGAACTAGTTCATAGGATACAAGTGTAATCTAGACTGAGAGCTGGAAGGAACCTCAGAGACATCTAGTCCAGGTTTCTCACTTTCCAGATAAGGAAACTGAAGTCCACCACTGAGGATAACCTGCCTTACATATGTAGTCAATATCACAAGAAGTGCTCACTGATTAGCTCTAAGGAAAACTAAATAATGGATTGATCCTAACCTAGTAGACCATCTCTACCTGAGTACTTCCAATGAGATTAGTCCTTGGCTTTGTGTGATCAATGACTTTAAAGAAATTGTAAATGATATACTTATCAAAACTGTGAATGACAAGGAATGAGGTATGATAATTAATGCATTGATGGTGCTTATATAGCCTTTTGCAACTTGATTCCAATCTAACTTTTCTCTCTAATTAAATATAATTCCTTTTGCTGCACTTTATGGTCTAGCCCTCCCTTCATCCATTACACATGTTATTCCATCTGCCTTCTTCTTATTTTTGCAATGGCCATCTTTCATTCCTGGAATTCATTTTTGCTTCATTTCTACCTCATGGAATCTCTCATTTCTTTCAAGATACCGTTCAAGCACAACTTCCACACAAAACCTTTCCTACTATCTATCCATCTATCTATCTGTCTATCTGTCTGTCTGTCTGTCTGTCTCTGCCTGTCTGTCTGTCTATCTGTCTGTCTATCT
Source organism: Notamacropus eugenii (assembly GCF_028372415.1). Taxonomy (NCBI): domain Eukaryota; kingdom Metazoa; phylum Chordata; class Mammalia; order Diprotodontia; family Macropodidae; genus Notamacropus; species Notamacropus eugenii. The sequence continues at coordinate 288,591,151 of NC_092876.1, forward strand.
ATCTACCTGTCTATCTATTGATCTGTCATTCATCTAGGTGGAAAGTGGTGTTTGAACTGTGCCTTGAAAGAAGAGATTATGTATCTATACCTGTATCTCCACATACATTTACATATAGTTGTATATATGTACATATATGTATGTATATGTATGCATGTATTTTTCCTTCAACATAATAGAAGCTTCTTTAATGTTTTGTTATTGTATCCCTAATGTCTAGCACAGCAGCTGACATATAGTAGGCATTTGATAAACGCTGGTTGATTGATAGAATCAGGAACTGGCTGGAACAACAACTCTCCTTCCTGATGATTAGATTGGTCCAAAAAAGGAGAAATAGCCATAGAAGTTAATATTCTCTCCCCTCTCAGTTTAAAAATGAAGAAACTGAGGTTCAGAAAAAGTATAAGCTTTTCACTAAGGTAATCTAAACAACAAAGCAAAGTTTTAAACCCAGCTCTTTCATGTTCAGTGCTCTTTCCACTACATTATGCTCTTTTCCCCTCCTATCATAGGGCACATTTAAGCAGAAGTTGGTCACAGCCTCAATGACAGTGGCTATCTGCCTCTCTGGAATGTATCTCTAAGGAAATATTAGTTGTGATATAAAAATTGCCTTATTTTCTGAAAGTTATATTCAAAATATTTCCTGTTATTATCAGATTTATTATTTTAAAGCTGGCATATTTAGGTTTGGCTATAGCTACAGAGTTATCACCCAATATAAGCAAAGGGAGGTCTCAAACAAGTGGAGGATATATACAAATATACCTACGAGCCACCCCAAAGTGTCTAAATTTACACATTAAATTGACTTGAACATGGGTTCCAGTCTGATACATAATATTTAAAAAAATAATGAAATTCCATACATATCTGAGAGCTTGATAGTGCACGTGGCAAATATGAATGGCACATGATGGAAATTGAAGGTTTTTCAGACCACTTACACTTAACAGTGGCATGATTAGCACTATGCTCACCTGAATTATTTGGATGAGTTTTTCTGGGGGCAATCATTCCAAATGATGTACTTGGTGCTCCCTTGTCCTATTGGTTTTCAGTAGCTTCTTGCACTAGGAATGGTTTTTTTTTTTCCTTCTTAATCCCATTAAGAAATATTTCATTATGTTAACATTTCTAGAGTCAGGTTGACATAATTCTGAACATTTCTCAAGAACTTGCCTAGCACACATTTTGCAGAAATGACAGGTGACTGAATTTGAGGTGATTTTTGGTCTCCTAGTTGTACATTATATTCCTATCAAGCACTCTGGAGATGCAGTTCTGATAACCATTACAATAACAATGAAAATAACTTGATTCACAACATGAGCTAACTTTGTTGTGAATAAAAAATGGAAGCTATGTTCCTTCAGCTTCTTAGGATTTAGGGCTGGATAGGAACCTTAGGGATCTCAAAGAATCATAGATAAAGAGGTAGAAAAAACTCCATAGTGCTCTTGTTCATCTCATCCTTTTATAGAGGAGGAAACTCAGACCCAGAGCAGTGATTTGTCATGGTAGCCAGCAGCAGGATTATTTGTGACTAGGTCTTTTGAATTCTGATCCAAGGGTTTTCTCATTATGTCATTTCCTCATATCCTAGTTGGAGAAAGTTTTTTTTTTAATTTTTCAATAATATATCAAAAAGAAACTACCTGGCAAAGGATGGGGGAGGACCAAACAAATTATGGTATATGAATGTGATGGAATACTATTATGGTTTAAGAAAGAATGAAGGGGATAGTTACAGAGAAAAAACTGAAGACTTAGATGAACTAAAGCAAAGTGACATGAGCAGATCCAGGAGAACAATTTATAAGATAACAACAATATGGTAAATACAAACATTTCTAAAAGATTTAGGAAGTATGATGAAAACAGTGATAAACCATAATTCATTGTGATGAAGCATACTACCCTCCTCTGGAAAGAGAGGTGTTGCAACGATAGTGCAAATGGAGGCTGATTTTAGTTTATTTTTTTGGCCATGGTTGATGTGAGAATTTATTGTGCTTGACAATACATTTTTGTAAAGGATTTTGCTGTTTCTGATTTCTTGCGGGAAGAAAGGGACTGGGTGAGGGAGAGAATTGTGACCTGAAAATAAAATTTAATTTAATTTAAAAAGAAGCTATCAGTTCTTCTCCATTTTACTAATGAAATCCTTTGTTCAGATGAGGAAGATTATAAGGAGCAAAGGAAACAACCTTTTCTTTGTAAAAATATACAATTGTTAGAGAAAGTTTATGAAGCACCTTAATCATTTTGATAAAAGAATTTGCCTTGAAATCAGGATACCTAGGTTCTAATGCCACTTACAGCACTCACTAGCTCTCTGACCCTGGGAAAACTATCTCTAACTTCTCAGAGCCTTGCTTTCTTCATCGGAATAAAAGGAATAATAAAACCTGTAACTCATACTTTATATAGTTGTTATGTATAAAAACTTTTTCAAATCTTAAGTGCTATGGAAATTAGAGTTATAATAATCAAAGGTACTGTTCTTTTCCTTTCCCTTTCTCTTCCCTTCGTTTCCCTTCCTTTTCTTACTGATCAAAACATATTGATTTTAATGATATAGTGACATAGCAGAGTTTCCACACCTTTGGTATAAGGAATTTTTTATGGAGAATCTGACGAGTTCTGTGGTTTTAAATGTGGATTATTGACTTGCTTAGTTAAAGAAAATCATATGCTTCAAATTTTTGAAAGAAAATCATATTTAAAACTAAATGACAACTAAGAAATATATTGGATTTTCAAAACAGGGACTTCATGAAGAAAAATACAACTTAATACAATAACTGAACTTTATGAAATCAACATTTCATGTTGATTTGCCATATTATCCTTGTTAATGAATCTTGACTCTTTGGGCTGGTGAGGGTTAACATTTAATGGAGTTATCAGATATGCAATTAAGTCATCTGATTTTTCCCTGACATTCCATTACATCAATATTAAAACTACATTCAGCAATGCAGTTACTCTAGAATTCTGAGAAAGATGAGTTAATAGTTTCTCAGCATTTTGATTGGGTCTCGACTCTGCTACTGAGTTAAGACTTTTTGAACTCTGTGTTAATCTTAAGACTTTATGCATAAGTTTGGTTGATTTGAGTTGATTATATGCTTGTCTTCCTCAGATTGGTAAGCTAAACTACAGCCATACCCTAACTCTAAAAACGGTATTTTGCCAAATAAGTTGAAAGAACTTTATATGCAGGTGATTAGGATATAAATTTTTGTCCCTAAGAATAAGAGCAATAAAGGGAAAAAATCCAATATAAATTATGAAATAGCTGTGAGCACTATCTTCTAATGGCACCACCATTTAAAAAAAAGTTTCCTCTGTCTTTAAGACCATATGAATGTATGTTTATGTATAGAATTTGAATTAAACTTGTTTTACAAATATGCAGAACACACAATCATTTCAATATTACTGATGATTATTACAAATTATATTCTAGAACTTAGTTCTTGCATTCATATGCCAAAACACTTGTAAATATCCAAATATTTTCATATTGAACAATGCTAGTCAGTTTCAAGATCTCTATTTCACTTATTTACAAAATAATATCTCTTTCAACTTAATTTTGAAGATTGAAGAGTTCAATTTAACTAGTTTTGGACTTTCTAACATTTTCTGCTAAGTATTTTATCTAGACAGATAGGAATAAATTACTTTTGTGCCTTGGGTTACAAATCTGTAGGATGAAAGCATTCATATGACCATGAATATATGGACCAAGAAGGGACCCCAGAAGCCAACCTGTATAGTTCTTTCTTTTTATAGGTGAGGAAAATAAGTCTGAGGGGGGTTAAGTGATTTGTCCAAGGTCACACAGGCAGCAAGCACAAGAGTTAGGAATGATCTTAGGTTCTTTGATTCCAAAGAGAGTGCATCCTTTCATTGCCACACTCCCTTAGTTGATCCAAAATACCTCCTCAGAGGCTCAGAGAATTAGGTTGCTTGCCTAAGATTAATAGAGTTAGAATTAATATAGTCATATTTAATTATTAGTATTACAACTAAGATGGGGTAAAAGGGTATTATCCAAGGGTACCAAATTTAGAGGGAGATATATCCCTTCAATATTCCTTACATTCCTCCCATAGCAAATACATAACAAAACTTAGCAGTACTTTACAAGAAAAGAAAAAGTTGCAATAGGAATTCCTGTATTTTGCTGCTCTGTTCCCTCCAGCCCCATTTGGTATCCACAGAAATGCTTCATGATGTTGTCCCAGTATCTCTGCTTCTACATTGTGCTGTCCTCTCCCCACTATCTGTTTAATTGAAGCAGGTAGGTGACATAGTGTCAGATTGTTGGACTTGAAATCAGAGACCTGGGTTCAAATCATGCCTGACATGATTACTAGCTGTATGATCCTGTGAAAGTTATTTCACTTCTCTTGGTCTCAATTTTCTTATTGGTAAAATGAAGGTAATAACATTTCTCTCAAAAGGTTTTTGTTAGAATCTAATGGGATAACTTATATGAAACACTTTGTAAACCTTGCAGCTTTACATATTAATGTTAATTGCTATAATCTTCATCCTCATCCTCATTAGTATTTGTATTACTAATAATTTCTGCTATAATGAATAAATACTGGGGGCACATTTTGTACCATTTGCCATAGGAGCAGTTTGTAGCAGAGGTTCTGTGTACAAAAATATCTAATTATGATTCTTCTAACCATTATATTAAAAACATAAAATCCACCATACCTTTAATAAGTCCTTTTTCTTGAAGAGTTTTCAGGGAAGGTCTTCGGTTAATGAATTTCTTTAATCTGCTTTTGACTCTGCTTTTGTCACTTGTATCAGAAACACTGTGCTGTAGTCTGAATACTGGAGATAAAAAAGAAAGACTTTTGGTAAATCTCCCTTTTATTATTGTTTCATGCAAATATAAATTGAGAACCTTAATCATAAAGCGTCTATCTGCCATAAGATCACTCTCTTTTTCTTTCTTTCTCTCTCTCTCTCTCCATATATATATATATGTATATACAGATGCATATAAATATAGAGAGAGTACATATGTATGTGATGCTTTCTCAAGTACAAGTATTAGTGATTTTGTGTACTTGTAGTAGGTATATAGTCAACCTGATATAGTCACAAGAACTCAGATAACTGAATTAAATCACTTCACTTTGGACTATATTGTCTGAATAAAGGGAATATCCTCTGTCTTAGGAGTTGTTAATTTTGTTATTTCAGACTCTTTTGGCAGTCTGATGAAGCCTATCCCCCTCTTGGCAGAATAATACTTTAAATGCATAAAATCAAATATGTAAGGTTTTAATTCCTTCTCTATATATGCATTGTATCTCTCGGTGCTCTCTCAGTGTATCTCTTATTAATGCTTTCCTTTTGAAATTAGTTTGTATATTCTGTAATTCTTGACTGATGCATTTACTGTATCTTTACTATCCCCACCCCTACATGGAGAATGCATCCTTGTTGAGGGCAGGGATTATCTCCTTAATGTCTTCTTGTTCCACCATCTGTTGCAGTGCTTGGCACATAGTACATAATTAACAAATGTCTGTTGGATTGATAATAATGGGCACAAAAACAAAATATCATGAAAATGCTGGGATGAATTTTATGGGCAATTACTGAGCACACCTAACTGTATTCAAATGACTTTCAGATTACATAGAATTTAGCTAATTTAAGCATCTTTTGTGGTCCAAAATACACATACAATTTCCCAAATGCTCTGTCCAATTTTAGAGTAAGTTTCCTCCGTAGCTGAGAAATTTGCTGACTGAAAACCTAAGTTGAGCGAATGTTTTCATTGCGTTTTGTTTTTTTTTATACTTTGAACTTGGGCAGTAACTAAGAAACAACTAATGTTTGTGAAATAACACGTATATTCAATTGCTGGGATGTGACTAAAACATTCTATTATGACGGCTACTCAGAAAATTACTAATGACCACCTTTTACAGCCCATTGCAGGCTTTTCACATCATTCTTCACTATAGGCCAGATGTGTTTCTATGAAGAAGCATGGTAGCTACGAAACACAAGGACCTAGAGTAGAAACTGAGAAGACAAAGGTTGCTTTGGTGGAATTCCATTTGAGTCCAAAATTTTTATCAGTGATTTAGATAAAGAATAAATGGTCTACTTTTCAAATTTGTAGAGCACAAATATCTAGGGAAGAAAATTCATATACTCGACTAAAGAGACAGCTTCCACATCTCACACAAAAGAAGCAAGAAAGCGCTTTTACAGTGGAGGGAAAGAGAGGGAAGATGTGAGGGAATAAATGAGCCTTACTCTCATTGGATTTGGCTTAAGGAGGACATAATACACATTCAATTGGGTATGGAAATTTATCTTACCCTAAAGGAAAATAGAGGGGTGGGGAACAGGACAAAGGAGGGGGGGATAGAAGGGAGAGCCTACTGGGGAAAGTGGTGGATGGGGTATACCCTGTCCTGGTGTGGGGAGAGGGAAGAGATGGGGAGAAAATTTGGAATTCAAAATCTTGTGGAAGTGAATGTTGGAAACTGAAAAAAATAAATTATATATATTTTTAAAAAAGAGACAGTTTCCAAAAAAGATCTGGAAAGGTTAGCACACTGGCCAGAACATAGTAAGATGATAATTACAAAGATAAAGCAAAGTCTGACATTTGGTTTAAAAAATAAACTTTATGAGTACAAACTGTGGGACTTATGGCTAGATAGTAGTTTGTCCGAAGAAGATCTAGGATTTATGCAGATTATCAAGTCCATACAAGTCAGCATTTTGCTATGACCTTTATGATATAATAAGTGGAGGGGGTGTATAGAAAGCCTTGCTGCACTTAGCCCTGGTCAGACTATATCTAGGATACTGTATTCTCTTCTAGACACCTGTAATGGTAATTATGAGTTAAAGATGTTCCCCACCCATTAATGGGCCTGCCCATTAAGGGGAATTTGATTAGGGAAGATTTGTTTAGTAGGAATGCCTACACCTTTTGTTAATTTCTAATAAGGCACTGGTTCTCCAGGTTTGTGAAGCCCTCTGGCTCTGAAAAGTGCATAAATACTCTGAGGTGAGGTTTTACTTTGGGACTTACTCATTGGAAGTGTTTGGGCAGATGAGACTCTGGGCAGCCACTAAAGAACCCCCTACTTTGAAAACCCAGATGTTCATGCTTCTCTCTCTGGTAGCTATGTTTGCTTATGGTTAGACAGTTGGAAGCCCTGTCTGTTGACCTCCATTTCTCTGTTTGTATTTTCTATGAAGTTCAGGGTGCTGACTTTTCCCCCTGAACTAAGTGAATGATATATCTATTTGATTAAAATGATTGTTGACCTATCAAGAAGTTGTTTTTCTTTTAGAAAAGCAGATCTAAGAACCTGTACAGCGAGCCCTCCTGTGTATGTTGGGATCCTTGCTGTTAGAACACCACATTTAAGGGAGGAAACTGATTAGGTGATAGTTTCCATACTCATAGGGTGGGGTGGTTTAATAAAAAGAAAAATTTTTTAACAGTTAGAGTTATCCAAAAGTGAAATAGGTTGTCTCAGGAGGTAATAAGATCTCCTTACTGGAGGTCTTCAGGCAAAGACTAGTTACCATATAATGAGTGTATTGTAGAGATTTCTTTTCTAGAGGGGGCATAGGAATTATAAATTTGACTAGATAATTACTGATTCCCTTCCAGCTCTTAAACTGCAGTTCTGCATTCACTATCATTAGGTTTGCCCTAAGCAAATGTAAGTACGTTTTGTTTTCAACAGCAGCCATCCATTCTTCACAAATCTCCCAGTTAGAAGTTCATGAAATCTAGCCTTTACCTGAACAAGGATTCCTTTTACAGAGTGGATATTCTCTTTAAGAAGTTATCCATGAAGAATTCCAGTAATGAGGATCTAGTCAATTCCATACCTGGACACCTCCACTTGTTAGTATGCTTTTCTTTATGTGAGCTTAAATCTTCTCAGGAATTCTCAATTTTCCATCCTTCTTTTTTCTCCTCCCCCATTGTTTCTAGTTCTGTATACTTGACCTAAGCAGAACAAGGTCCTGCATACTAACCAGACATAGGCTCTTCTATATGAGACCATCTCAAATACTTGAAAATAGCTAGTGTGTCCCATCCCTTCCTCCTTAGGTTTTCTTTTCTCCAAGTCAAACATTACCACTTTCTTCAATCTATCTATATATACCATTGTCTGTAGTCCCCTATTTATTCTTGTTATCACTCTGAAAAGTCCTTCTTAAATGGCCCGATCAACATTCTTCTAAAAATACATTGCCTAAAATTCTACAAATAGTCTACCATACTTCTGTTTAAATTCCCTCTCCTGATATTACATTCTTTTTATTTAGGGTCCTACTAAACGATTGGCTAAACTGATAAACTTATTTTGGGGAAAGCCTTAATAACTGATATGAATTTCATGTGTTACTCCTCCCTTATAATGCATATAGGTTAATAGGAACCTTTAGTGAACTCTTTTTACCCAGAGAAGAGAATAATGGATGAATTTCAGGACAGTGACAAGGTCCCGCAAATAATTTCTCATGAAAGATCTCTTCTTTCTTGGTATGTTCCATACTAGTCCCACAGGATAAAGCCTAATATCTAAAGTAATGAGAGCCAAGACATATGATAGCTAAAAAGATAGGAAAAAAGTGAGGGGAAAAGAAAAAGCAACACTGGAAATACTTTTAAAAAAAGTATTCCTATACATATGAATATAAACACTCACTAGATACTCAATTGATGAATACTGATTGATTAGCTATCACGTTCTAGGCACTAATAAAAAATGTTTAAAATAGTCCTTTTCCTCAAGGAGTTTATAATCTAGTTGAAAATAACTAACAATACAAGGTGATTGCTGTTGCAGGTAAATGATGAAACAACGGAAAACAAAGGTTCAAGTTTCTGAGGATGTTGATTTATGAATCAAAACATGCCAGTTTTGAGACAAGTCCTCTTCAGCTTTGGCATTGGACCCTGAATATGGGGAGAGACAGACTTTTATGCATTAAAAACAGTTAAATCAAATAAGACCAATTAATTAAAAGAAAACAATTAACCAGGATACAAAAAAGGTAATTTGATTTTTACCTGGAGGAAAGATTAGGGGACTTTCCAGTTTGTGAGGGGGAAAGCAAACAGAAAAGGAGGTGCCTCACTCTCTCCCTCCAAGTGTCTGTATACAACCAACGGAACATGGAAACAATAACTGATTGATCAGTACAGGACCAGTTTTCAGATAAGGTATATGGGTTGTCTAAGATATATAATTGTGAGAAAATTCTGCATAAGTTTTCAGGTTTTACTAGGTTTCTGGTCAGCATAACCTAGGTCTTCATTTAAAGGCTGCGTGTTGTCTTTCATTCTCGAAGATGATCATGCCATCAGGAAAGTGATGCTGTGACTTGCAAGTGAATCACATTTAAATGAGACAGGGCTGTGCAAAGTCAGCAGCCTTACTTTCTCCTCCAGAGCCCTCTGGATCCAGTGGCCAGATATACAGTGGGATGACTGCAGATGGTCCTGGAGGCTCTTTAAGCAATAAGTACAGGAGGTCCAGCTTCCCAGGTTCAAACAATATAATAAGGTTTTCTTACAATTTCCAAAATTGAATGAAGTTTCCTCACAATACAAATATTGGGCTAGAAACATAACTGAGTAGAAAGGGAACTGGGCTAGCTCCAGAACTGAGTCACAAGACAGAGCCAGTATGGTTCACTCAATTCCCATTACCACTTGCTGTTTTAATTCCCTAAGTGCTGCTGGGTGGTTAAGACAATAAGCACTAGATTAATTCAGAATAGGGAGAGATCATTATGTTGTAAGGTTGTCAGGGATAACTAAACAGAAGATTTATAACATGGGTTAGGCCCAGATGTATTGGTACGATTTTCTAGGTGAAGAGGAAGGCTAAGAGCATGTGATATAAAGAATAGTGTCAGTCTAGACTCAAATCATGGCACGATCGGGATATTTTGAAGGGATACTGAGAAGACCAGGCTAGTCAGAACAGAGGGCAAATGATGGGTGATAGTGGGTTATCAGTTGAAAGGAAGACAAATGTCAAATTGTGGAGAGCCTTGAATACCAGAATTTTTTTTTTGTAGGAAATAATAGAATCCTAAATAGTAAAGAAATGAAAATTAAAAATTTTAATAACTGAGATCTTTTAATTAATTTAAATGGCCTCTATGTGGTCATTAGGAAGAAGTATTAAACCTCCTGGTGATCCAAGGAAACCAAATTCAGTTTTGCGGAGCTGCTGGAAATATGTAAATCAACTGGAAGTGATATAAACTTTGGGGACCATTTTTAGTATAACCAGGGGGTCAATTACTGGATCTGTGGTTATAGACAGATATAGGGCCAGATCCGGGTCTTATTTGGACCATTTTCATCTTGACATCTTCTCAATAATAATGGCCTTTGGAGCATACTTCCAATCAGAATTTCCTCCAGAGACATGAGAGTTTGATTTGATTTATTTACCTCTAAGAGGCCTCAGATCTGATGTAAGTACCAAGGCTAATGTAACATTTAATTCAAGATAATTCAGAAGAAAAGAAAACATACGTACAAAATTAGGGATAGTAGATCATTTTGTGGTGGCAAGGAACTAGAAAAATCAGCTGCCTATCTACTAGAGAAAGGCTGACCAAATTATGGTATATAAATGGAACATTATCTTTTGTAAGAAATTATGAAAGGTAATATTTCAGAGATATCAGTATTAATTAATGCAGAGTGAAATGTGAACTAATAGAAAAATTTATTCTATAACTAAATATAAAAAAAAAAAGCTTTGAAAAAATTCAGAGCTCTGACCAATGCAATGATCAATCACAATCCCAGATGACCTGTGATGAAGCATCCTAACCATCTCTGAAAGAGCATTCACATTGAGAGATTTTTTTTCTCCCTGGGTGTGGCTAATGCAGGAATTTGTTTTGCTAGAATACTAGTTACAAGAGTTTTGTTTATTTCATCTTTCCTTTCTTTTTTCAGTTGGGGGGAGAAAATAAAATTTTGTTAGTTGAAAAAATAAAATTTAATTTATAAAAGAATATGGATTGGATTTTATACAAACTCAGTAGAAAATGTGAAGGATTTCTGCCCAAGCCCATGACTGATCAAAATAACTTTTCCTTCTGGTGGGTCCCACCTTTGTGATTTTCTATGAAGCCTCTTTTCCCAATGTCAGGATGATGTGTGAATTAGCTGAGATTTTGAGTCAGTGACAGAACAAAGGCCTTCTCAGTGGCACAATAAGAATTCAAGATAAGGGGAATTTACATGTATTTCAAGAAGACACAAGAGAATGAAGGGCTGCTCCTGGAGTATGTTTGGGCAAACACATAAACATGCTCTTATGATAAGATTTACTCCAACTCTACCTTTGGGGTTATATATCATGAAATAGCTACCATTAAAAAAAGAGTTAACTAAAGTTAACATGCTCTATTATTAGTTTCCACTCAAAAACCTTACCATTTCCCATGGAAAAAAACCCCACAAAGATATAGAGGCACAGAAAATATTTTTTTCTGATTTCTAATAACAAGTGAAAAATATGTGATTGGAAAGAACTTTGCAAATACAGAAAGCAATGTAAATGTTACATTATAAAAATAATTATGTATCTAGTCATATCTCTTTGGAACCTCTAGATACTATGGTGATAAGATTCTTAATTAGGGAGATAGATATGTGTGCTATATTGTTTTCAATAGCACCATCTGGCTCTACATGTGAGAAACGTGTGTAAGGTGCACTGATTTCCAAAGGAAAATGGTTATACATTTCCAAGTATTCTATCTTTTAGGCTTTCATATGTACTGAAAAGTCTAGTATGACTAGCAAACTGCTCTATATACTGTAGGTGTTTCAATCATTCTTTTTTTCCATTGTTTCACTGCACAACTATTTCCTAAGTGCTTTTTTTAATCACATGATGAGCACTGAACTAGGGATAGAGTTGGAGGAGATTAAAAGCTTAGATAAAACACAGCCCAGGCCCTGGAAAGATTACAGCCTATTAGAGGGATAACAAACAAACACAAATACCTATTGAACACAATATATTACCTGTTGTACACATCAAAAAATAACAAAAACAAATTGCTGTGTCTTCTCTGAAGAAGAAAATTATTATGGACAAGGAGGTCAGGGACGGCTCAAATGGAGAAAGTGATTTGTGAGCTGCAATCTACGTGGGTGTGGATATGCTGTTGCCAAATTAGAATACAAACTCCCTGAAGGTAGGGATTGTATCTTCGTCCTACCTTTTTTTTGAACATTTGAAAAATTACTTTTTTCAATATTTTTTCTTTTTAAATTTTGAGCTTCATATTGTCTCCTTTTCTCCCATCCCTCTCTAACCCACTGAAGGCAAGCAAAATGATATCCATTATTATATATGAGAATTATACAAAACCTATTTCTATATTAGCCATATTTGTAAAAAAAAATAAAAGCAAGAAAAAGTGAGAAAATAATATTTCAATTTGCACTTGGTGTTCATCAGTCTTCTCTCTGGAGGTAGATAGGATTTTTTCATCATGGGTTCTTTGGAATTGATCAACGTAGCCAACCAACTCTTTCACTGTTGATCATCATTGCAACATTGTTGCTAACTGTTCTCAGCGTGCCTTATGTTTTACCCTCCTTGTTTGGTATATAGTAGGACTTTAATAAGTGATTGTTGAGATTGATTTGTTCTTTTGAGTAAAACTCTTTGTTAGGTACAATACGTAAAAATTCACAAATTCCAAGTTCAGAAACCTTGACATTAAAGAGACATTGAAGAAGCAGACTATGATACCCAAAAAATTTATGTGAACTTAAGCTGCATCAAATAGAGAAGTATCATTATATTCTACCTTGATCAGACTTCATTTCAAGTGTTCTGTTCAGTTCTGGGGGACACATTTAAGAGAGGACACACACAAGACTCTCTATCTCCCAACTCTGGGCCATCCCTAATTTTCTGGAAATCTCTTCTCCCTTTCATTTTTGCTTTCTGGCTTCCTTCAAGTTTCAGCCTAAGTCCCATCCTCTGCAAGAGGCTTTTCCCAGCTCTCTTTCATCTTAACGCTTTCCCTCTGAGATTATCTCCAGTTCACTCAGCCTATATCTTGCTTGTACATAGTTGTTTACATGTTGACTTTTCCATTACACTGTGAAGTCCTTGAGAGCAGCAAGGGTTTTTTGCCTTTCTTTTATTCCCAGCACTTAGCACAGTGACTGTGTATCATTGTTGATCAGTCTTTTCATTACCCCATTTGGGGTTTTCTTGGCAAAGATACTGAAGTGAGTTTGCCATTTCTTTCTTTAGGTCACACAGTGAGTATCTGAGGCTGGATTTGAACTCAGGAAGATGAGTCTTCCTAACTCCAAGCCTGGCACTTTATCCACTCTACACCTACCTGTCCTGTCTCCTCTGCCCATTCCCTCCTCCTACTGTTGGCCCAGTTTGAATGCTTGTTATTTGACTTGATCCAGAGGATGCCAGCCAGAACGATGAGAATGGTCTTGAGATTGTGCCATATATGTGTTTTGTGTGTGTGTATGTATACATGAATCTCTACATCTATATCTAAATATGTAGATAGATATGGATATATTCATCAGGTAAGGAAACTGACTAGCTCAAGTCACATGGGTAGTAATGGTCAAAACAGGGACTTACATTCAGGTATTTTAATGCCTAGTGTAGAGCTCACTTTTTTCCCCTGCCTTTTATTTTTTAAACTAAATATTTTATTGATGCTTTTTATTGGAACATTCACTTAATAATAAAAACCCAACAGAGTCCTCTTTTACAACAACATGGAACTCCCCCCCCCCCCATCCCCTGCAATGAGTTAATAAATGTCTCATTCAGCACCTCTAGTCCACCACCTCTGCTGAGAGAACCAAACCATGTTTCAGTACCATCCTCCAAAACTCTTTCCACTATACCATAACAAACTCACCAAAGTTGTCTTTATTAATGACTTTTCAGAAGACAGATTTTGGAGTCAGCTTTCAGTCCCTGGTACCATTAGGAATTATTCTCATGTGACGAGCCAAATTTTAAAGCCTTAGGTATCATTTAACTATATTTTTAAAAGAATATATGAGGAAAATTAAAGCCAATAAATGATTGTTATGTAGGACCCACTTTTTTATTAACCGAGGAGCCTGAGAGAGCTAGGAATAAAATAAAGAAAGCAAGGAAGTCCTCAATTACAAAGCACTGGTTAGTTACAGGGTCCCTTTAAATAACGGCTAAAGTCCTGGAATATTGTGGTTTACAAATCTCATTTTAACAGCCAAACTTATAAAACAGTTTATGCTTTTCTGTTGTCAGGGGAGAAAAACTTGCCAAATTGTTCATTTTAAGTAAATATAACATAGCCAATTAAGGAAAGTACAATTTAAACACATGCCTATGATAATCAGGACATAGTTTGCTTCTGATTTCACTACTGATTTTAACAGCACACTGTTCCATTTTCCCACAGCACTAACATGACCCCACACATACTTTTAGAAACTTGTAATCACATAGCACAAATAAAAGGACACTTTACTGGAAAATACACAGCATGGTACAATAATCCATCATTTATGAAAAATAGAATTCAGCCTTTTCTTTCCCCTCAGATTTGCAACTTTCTGAGGGTGAAGCATCCTTCAGTGTAGGGATTTATTCTAAGGCTGTGACTATGTTGCTTCTATCCCTGTTTTAAATCTTTCATTCAAAATTAAAAGTACCCTAGGAGGGACAGGTTTAAATTCCAAAGTATTTAGCCCAGATTAAAGAAGACAGAGTAAATGTTCGTAATTCCACATACTGAAAAGACTAGGAAAAGTAATCCAGAATTGTGATTAATTTTCTAGGCATCACAGAATTTTTGCTTTTTGGTTTGTTTTCATTTAGAATTCCTCTTTTTTTTTTCTATTGATAACTGTTTATTTTCTTTCAGATTTGAACAGTTACTTATATATCTATTATTTTTCCAGTTCTAAGATTTTCCAATAGCAATATACAACCTGAGCTGTAATTGATAATAATATACACATGGGCATTTGCTTTGAGCAAAATACTAAACTGGTTGAGAGATTTAACTGATGCTAAAGCTGTTCACACTAGAGGATGTTAAAATCGTGGGATTTTTGATTTGATCTTCAATAAATATCACTACATAGGAGACTTAGTGTTAGCCTAACCTTGAAGTCGTTTTTATACCTAGAGCAGCAATTCTGGTGTTAAAACTACCTCTAGAGGTACAGGGAGTTATTGTAATGGGCTGTCTCAGTATATTTAAAGCCAGACTTTAAAAAGCAAGGAGAAAAATGGCAGCAAAGACAGTTTTGATGGATTTCCACTATCCATTCGATTAAGCATGTATGGAAGACCCAAGAAAAACTTGAGCATTTCTGAGATCCAAGGGTTTGGATAATATGATCCAGAATTGAGCATCTGCCAGAACTCCTCTTGCTGGGACCATATTTTGAAATATCTCTTTTTCTTGCCAAGCCGCTGTTCTCGCGGTATTCCCATGTTACAATTACATGTTTTTTTATTTGGAAATGCTGAGAGAGCTAATGTTTCAATGATGTTACCAAAGGAAAACAGAATCATTACCCTTTAGAACTATGATTATAAACAAAAGCTTTCGAGGCTACTTGGCCCCACTTATTTTTTAGACTACACACAAAGATTAACTTGTGCTAAATTCAAAGCAAGTATAGGCTGACTGCTTGTTAGCTGAGCCCCCCAATACTCAAAAGAAAAAGGGAAACCAGGGCAAGGCATGTTGGAATTAAATACTGTAATGTTTTTATTAATGTAGTCAATGTCAAGAGCTAAGAGACTGTGAACTAAATGGCAAAACAGAATGGTAGATTTAGAGCTAGAAGGGCATCAACTCTAACTCTATAACACAGGTGGGGAAACTAAGGCCCAAAGACATGAAATGATTTGCCCAAGATCAGCAAGCTGTAAAGTATCTAAGGTGGAATTTGGATCCAGGACTTTCTGACTCCAAGTTTAGCACTCTAATCACTATGCCAAACTGCCTTTAATAAAATGATGTAGGATTTTTTTCTTCCTCCTAACCCCACCCCCAAATAGTTCACAACCTCCTTGAGAGCACGAATGGCTTTATTTTGGTCTTTATCCCTATCACTCTGTATAGTTCTGGGAATAAAGTAGATATTTAATAAACTCGTTTCTTGATTGATTGATTTTAGCCTCTAGAGATCCTAAAATATATTACAAAATGCATTGTGCAACTGTTCTACAACAAAGCTATGTTAGTCTCATCCTCATTTTTCCATACTACTTTCCTTCTCCTATTCTATTCTATTCTAAATTACCTTATTATAATTTCCTATGGGGATAAGTAAAGGACTTGTGAATTCATTGATATAGGGAATCCTTAGATACAAAAATCCCCTTTATCAGTTTATGGTTTGAGAATTGTCTATACCATTAAGAGGGTGAGTGACTTGTCTAGGGTCACACAGCCAGTAGGTATTACAGGAGAGACTTGAACACAGATCTTTTAGCTTCAAGACCAATATTCTCTCTGTCCATTATACCAACTTGTCTCTAAATGTCTTCCCACATCATAGGCAAATGAGGACGTCTTAACAAAAAGCAAATGGAAAAGGAAAGAAAGTTCAATGTGTAGAATTGTAGAATCAGATAGATGAGGTTATCTAGTCCAATTTCTTACCCAGACTAGGAACACCTTTTCTAGAACACTGTACCAGCTAGGTATGAAATTTCTACATGAATAGTAAAAAAAAAAAAAGCTCATTAATTTTCAAGATAACATTTTAGTTTGGGATATCTCTAAGTATTAGAATGTTCTTCCTTATATTGAGTAAAAATCCACATCCCAATTATTTCCACATATTAGTAGTCCTACTTATCCCTTTTGAAGATATACCAGCTGATTAAGGGACTACATGTGTGTTTTTATTTGTCAAGCTATAAACATATTGCTTTGTTTTAAGGATCAAGATTCAGCTAGAGTGAAGGGCAAGAGCTTCACAAATTTCACTTTTGCACATGAGGTACTGTATGTATCATAGTGGGTAGGCTGAAAAAGGTATATTTAGACTAAGTTACTGTATCACTAAACGTGACTTTTCCTACATACTTATTGAAAGAAAAGAAGAAACAATATTTTCTCCATTTACACACTAAAAAACTAAATGATTGAATCTCTGAAAGACTGTTAACTTTGGCAAAAACTGGAAGACAGTTTATGGATATTTTAATTGCTGTACCCTGTTTTAATCCTGCAACTCCCATTTTTAAGTATCATTAATATAAAAAGAGGCTGCTAGATTCTCAAAAAAAAAAAGGATCATATATATTGTTGCTACTTTTTGTGCCAGAATAAAGAAAGTGAGGATTTTGGAGCATTTAGCAAACAATTCAGCTAAGAAAATGTCAAATTTTTGGAAATATGTGGTTTTGAGTATTGTTGTTTACTCAGACTTCATTCATCATGGCAGCCATGATGGTACAATTAAAGTTCTCTAGGTCTTAATTTCCTCCTTTGTAAAAATGAGGGGATTGTTTTAGATGAACTTTAAGGTCACTTTTACCTTTATTTCTATAACCTTATGATCCAAATGATTACTGAGAGTACACTTCACTTTGCTTGTGATGTTATTCATCTTCATGCTATCTCTTCATTATTGAGGCAAGTAAAGGAGCATTATAGGAAATTATTAGATAGAAACTTCAGGTTTTCTCTATCAACTATGATAAGATGGGCTGATCTTCTGTTTTGTCAAGGAATATACAAGTATTTTATCAGCTATATAGTGACCAGGTATCTTAGGAAAATCCCAGTCAGGGTAGACTATACTCTTCTTTTCCTGTAGACAAATTGTGATATGTTGTTCACTTTATACATTAATATTGATATAAAAAAGTGGTGATAACTATAGTTCACAAAGAATGCATTGAATTAAGTACTGGGTCAGTAAGTTGAAACTCCATGAAAACTTCATGAAACAAAAGCTAATACAATGAAAGTTCCCCTGAAACCCTGCAACATTCAAACTACTTTGTAGTATGGAAAGAAAGACATAGAGAATTTTGGAAACCATGGAGAACTGGTCCTTCCCCCTCTATGATAGAAGCTGATCTTTGGGATTTCATTGTTTATTCCACATTAGATGAGCAGAAATAAAGTCACTTTAGTTCAACTGAAAGTTCAGTTCTTTTGAACTTCAAAGTGAGCACATAGGCTTAAAGAAAGTCATCTGCCAAGGAGTCAATTTGTCAGTCAAAATTTTAACAATGTCAGGAAAAGGGAACAACTAGCAGTTTTCTTTTTTACCATGCCCAACACAAATATGATCTCTAACCATTATAAATCAGTCATAGTCATTTTGTAGCCTATTTTATTATTTATATTCAGTTGTTAGCAGATTTTATATGTATGTCTACATTAATGTGTCCTTTCTCACAGTGTAAGTGTTCATCAACCTTTATGTAATAATGTCTTTGCTTTACTCTTCGTAAAGCATGTAGTATAGACCTCAATGTAAGTAGTTATTGCAGAGATCCTGCTGTTAAGAACGGACATAGGAGATTATGGTTCAACAGATTAATTTCAACTGAACAGAAAAGGGATCTTATGCTAACCATGTATTGTGCACTGGGGAGACAAAGACAAAAATGAAACCATTGCTGTCCTCAAGGAGCTTGCATTCTACTGGTGGAATACAACCTAAATCCACAAAAGAGTACAAAGTAATTTTAAGAGGGAGTATGATCTGGGAGTGGGGTGTGTGTCAGAAAGAAAAAAAAAAGCCTGATAAAGGAGGGAAATCTGAGTTGTACTTTGAGGGAAACTAGAGATTCTATAAAACAGAAATGAGGACATGTATGGGGACACTTAGAAGAAAGAGACAAGATTGCCATGTCTAGGGAACAATGACTATTCCAATCTGACAATTCTTCAATAACAAAAAAAGTAATGGATATTCCTCCATTGTAAACATTTGGGTGAATTGGTGAATCAGCATTTAATATGTTTCTTAAATCAAAGACGAAAGACATTAATAAACTTATAGAAAATCAAAGATGAAGGAAAGAGCTTTATAACACATTAAAAAACAAACAAACCAAGAGACATACTTCTGGTATGTTCTCTCTATGATCTTTTTGCAAATAGGGACATAATGTTTTCCCTTCCCATACCTAGTTCTAGTACATTGCAAGATACAATCTAAAGTACAGTGTAAGGAGAGAGATCATGAAGACCTCTTTCTATTGACATGGTATTGAATCTCTATCATCTTCTGACTTCATATAGTGTCAGTGAAACTTCGTCACTTGGAGCTGTTCACAGGACTGATAGATTTGCTAATAAAGTAGCTACTGAGCAAAGGTGGCAGTTGATTTTCAAAAGCTAAATGATTGAAAACCACAGGGCACCAATCCAGATTAAGAGAGAAATTATGCTGTCCATGTATCAAAGATTGCATATTATGTATTGGGATGAGCTCTCTTGGTGATGGGAAACAGACTGTGGCAAAATCAAGCCAGGAGAGCTTCAGAGATAAATGTGAAGAAAAGTCTTTAAAATGAGCAAAAAAGGAGAAAAAAGGGAATGGAGAACGTGACAGTAAATCTCATTGCCTTTACCAAAAACATAAAGCCATCTTATAGGAAATCAGCACAGACTGCTTTAAAGAGAGAGTGTTGATATGCATGTGAATGAATTAACCCTATTGTTGAATGTTTTTTATCTTCAGTTCTAATACATGGAGATGAGAAGATACTTCCTTGGGTTTAGGTTGGATAGAATCTTAATCTTTAAATCAAGCCTATCCATATATCTATTTATATGTAGATCCATATTTTGTAAATAATAACAATGATTATAAAAACTCATTTATATCTATGGGACTCATATGCATGGACCATTTATGTAGAGCTAGAAGGGATTTTAAAGGTCATGTAGTTTATCCTTTTTTCCCTTCTTTTAAAAAGTAATTAATTTTTAATCCTTCTCATTTTATACATGAAGAAACGAAGACCCTGAGAAAGTGTGTCATTTGTCCACTGTCACATACCTAGGTCCTCTCAGAATTTTTTGCTCATTACACTAAATTCCCATAATTATGATGAGGATATCTTATACATCTCTATGTTATAATCTATTTCTAGTGACTTTTGATTATAAAAATCTTGCTGTACATTATCTCATTTGATATATGACTGTGTGGGCTTGTGTTAAAGACACTGCATTATCAGCTGGCATGGAAGGGAGGGGCATATGGTACCTTTGTTGTTGTTTTAAATCATTTACAATTTCTAGCACTTAGTACAGTCATGAATCTTTTTGATCGTATCTATAATTTTTCCCCCAGAGAAAATTAGAACTAGAATTAGAACTAGGAGAGGAAAATGACTGAAGGGCAGAGGCAGTTTGAACTGCATTTAATTGATGAGAAAATTAATATATTAAAAGAAATAAGAGATGAACCTCCTGCAGCCTAATAAAATAAAATAAAATAAAATAAACAAAAAAGATCTAGATTATCAATTCCTTTGAACTGTACGATCAGTTTCTCAAAGGTTGGCTGGCCAATCTGATCATCCAAACCCCATATGTGAACCATAAAACTGTCAAAGTGGTTATTTGAATGTGAAAAGCACAAGTTAAGAGCAGCCCAGTGCCATAGTGAGGCACTTTCTTTCTAAGATCTTAAATCATGTAACCTCCACGAACTCCCTGTGGCTGAAAACATCCCTTCTCAGAAGGTAGTCATTATGGTTCTGAGTGCAAAATGAATTACCTAAGGTTATCGTAATGAGTCATGAGTCAAGAAGAGGAGAGATAGCTCTGGACACACTAGAATATCTGTCAAAGCCATACAGAGCTATGCTTGGCCCTCCAGAATTAAGCCTTGAGTTCATATTGTGTATTGTACCAAGCTAGGCATTATGTCGTGGCCAGAAGTCACGAGTAACCCACCTTCAGGATCAGTGATTAATAGTGAAAGGCTTGTAGAAAGAAAGCATGTTTCTGTGGCTCCCATGCTAGAAATGGAGTAGAAGATGGCAATGATGACCCAATTTATATATCTCCTCAATGTTCCTGAACTGCTTCTCTTATAACAATCCTATGAGGCAGGTAATGTGAGTGTTATTATTCCCACTTAACGGATGAGAAAATTGAGGCTCACAGAGGTTAAGTGACTTCCCCATGCTCCCATAATAGTTTGTGGTGAACAAACAAAAATTTGTATACAATCCCATGGGTTCACATATGATTAATTCCTGCCAAGTACAGTAAACTTCAGGACTTTTAACATGTGTTGAAAGCATTAGTTTTTGAAGAACTATCCATTAACGACTTTCTGAACTGTGACAATGGATATCGACAGTGCTTGTCAGACTAAACCACTATTGATTATTTCACATCATGTGTATAGCAAAACCAATTTCTTTCAAGTGCCTCTTCCTAACTGAAATACATTATTACAACCTTCCTCTCTATTTATAATAACACCCAAGCTTATAGCATGCAATGCATCTAAAAGAAAGGTTGAACAGTGAATGAAACAAACAAACAAAAGAACTGCTACTGTGAGAGCAATCCAAAAACTTTAGGACTCTATGGCACTGTTTCTTGGGGGAATATTGATTCTAGTAGAGATCTTTGTGTTTTACAAGTCACTTAAGGCAAGACTGTGGACTTAACTCTGCTATTGTTAAATGACCTTGTGACTCCGTATGGTTTTGACCCTTGAACCAAACTACTTTAGGAATTGTGTGCATGTTTCAGTGGTGGGAAAGAAAATGTTTATATTGGGCCGCTATTCTCCAGCATACAAACATATACAGATGTGCATGCGCACACAGAGACTGTAGATCTGTTGTCTCCAACTAGTGTCATGGCTATTCCTTTGAGATGGTGATCTTGTACTATTGTACTATTTTTTCCCTTGATATAATAACGAATAGTTATTGCAGCACTTTCATGAGACAAGAGTAATTATTATAGATGAATGATTCACAATTCTCTAAAAAGATATACTCAATAAGTATTCATTAAGAAGCAGCATAGAGGAGGGAGGCTTGAGTTCAAATCCTTACTGGCTATGGGACCTGAACAAATCACTTAACTTCATAATTTTCTAGGTAACTCTCTACTTGTTGAAGCTCATAGCTCATAGCTTCAACAAGTAGAGAGTGTTACCTTATTCAAAAATTCCCTTGGCAAATGATATCACAGGTGCAGTTTTCACTATTCAGGGAATACGTATTTTATACTCAGTTTTGTTTTAGGTGCTATAGGGCCAGGGAGCAAAGCCTAATGCATGGTATTTACTGTTAAGTAGCTTTTGATTTACCATCTGGAAAGCTCCCTGTGTTAGCTTTTAAACAATTAATAAAGCATCCACTTAGTGCTGCCTATAGGGAGTTTATACTCTTATGGAGAAGACAACATGCATATAAGTATGCACATACATATTACATAGATGGAAGGTGGCCTCAGGTCAGAAGGCACTAGCAACTGGAGGGACCAAGAAAGTCCTTTACATCATTATAGCAAAACTATTTGTACTATATAATCCTGGAGAAGATGGTACTTGAGCCAAGTATTGATGGAAGCCAGGGATTCTCAAATTCAGAAGTGAGGAACAGCATTTGAGGGTGGTACAGTAAATATGGCTGATGGGTCATGTGTATATGAAGAAGGGGAAATAAGCCAGTAGATTTGGAACACAGAATGTATGGGAAGAAGTAATCTATAAGGAATATTGGAGGGATAAGATAGAACTAGATTACAGATTTAAATGTCAGAGTGCTTTATATTTGCTCCTGTATGTATAGCAGGGAGCCACTGAAGTTTACTGAGGATGACACAGTCAGACCTATGCTATACTTTGGGAAAATCACTTAGGCAGATAAGTGAAAGACAGATTGAAGCAGAAAATGATTTGATATGACGTGGCCAATTAGAAGGCTATTGAAATAGTCTGGGTGGAAGGTGATGAGGATCAGAACTAGAGTGATGGCTAGGCGAATGGAGAGATATGTTGTGGAAGCAGAAATGACAAAATTTGCCCTTGATATACTTAAGTTCTATGGTTACAGAGGGACATTAGGGCAAAACAAGGTAATTTTTTTTCCTTCTTGCAACGGGAAGAATATGACAACATATTTTTCTAGTTCTACAAACTCTTTATCTTAAGCTAGTATGACTTAGTAGAGAATCAGTCCTAGACATGAGTTCAGACATGGCCTCAGACTCTTATTAGCTGAGTTTGCCTCAGTTTCTTCATCTATAAAATGAGATGGAGAAGGAATTTGCAAACATCTCTAGTATCTTTGCCAAGAAAACCCCCAAAAGAGTCATGAAGAGTTAGACGCAATTGAAAAACAACTGAACACCATGGGATGGGGCCTCAGCCCAAATATCTCTCTCATGCCTCATCAAAGCATGGAGGTGACTCAGTTTTTGAAAGCCCTGCCAGTAGGAGCCAATTACTGGCAGGTCCTACCAGGTTGAAAAGACTTTACATATGAACCTAAGAAAGAATTGAATCTGCTATCCAAGGGTAAGCAACTGGGTAAAATTTTGCTTTTTCTTACTTTTTATTCTCAGAAACATAATGAGACTGTTTACTACCATTCTGCAAACCTATTATGAACTGATAGTAAGTGCTATAAGTTGATCTGGTATTATGTTATGGGGAAGGTCTGGGATCTAAGCTGTGGGATGGAGTATTCACACTGATGAAATTTCATATTTCTTGAAGTGTTAATATCTGGCAAAATGAGTAATTTCTAGAAATTTCTATAATCCTTGTCAATTCAAGTAGGAAAGCTTGTCCAGTATCTTGGGCATATGCTATCTTTCACCTCTCTTTTACTCACTCAAATGTTCTGATTTACTCCATCTAGTACTCCAGATGCAATTTCCTTCAATTCACCTTTTGCACCTTTATTATATGATGCCAGATGTAGTTACTACCTTTTGCATACCCGCCTTTCTGGTCTCATCTCTTTTCTGTAGCCATTTGACCCCCACATTCCCATGCTTTGAGAGAGAGTGCTGGCATTTGGCCATCCACTTGGCAGCCTCTGCAGGGGTCATTATGTTCAGGATAACCTTTGTTGACTGGAGTACATGCCTTCTTTTGCTTTTGCACATTATGTATTAGGGATTGACAAATCAGTCAGTTTCTGAAAAAATATGAAATGATTATGAGATAATTTGGGGGGGACAGGAGCCTTTATTATCATGTATCAGGTAGCCAAAAGCCATACCCATGTATACTAGTGGTACCCACATAGGCAACTGATTGAGACTGAAAGTGGTTTGGTGGGCCTATTTGAGTACACACCGGGCTGCCTTCGGGTAAATGATCAATGATAGTTAGAAGGGTTTGTCCTCACAAATACTGAGAGACAGCTGCAGTTTGCAGCTGGCAGTGAGCTTGTGCTCACTAAAACAAAGGTCTAACTGAGGCTCTTTGAATACTTGGCTCTAAAATAACCATCATAATTCATAATGTGCATTTCTGAAAACACTAAAGGAAGACCCCCCCAGCCACAATTCTGACATGACTACTGTGAGTGAGCTCAGCTGTAATAAGAGAGTGTGGTCAGAGCGCAGACTGCCTTACTTGAGTGTCTAACCTCCTCACTCAGCGGGAGCCTTTTTATTACAAAGGTGCGTATCATTTCTCTGACATGTGCAATCTGTTTCCTTACTAGACAGACCTACAGGTTAGCTTTCCGTTACGAGTTTTGCAAGCAAAGGTGAATTTAGTTGATGACAAAAGAGGCAAATGCTCCCTTTGGCCTTATGCTTCTTTTCTATAATTAGGAGAATTTTTAATGACACATGCTAAGGGCTTTTTGTCCCAGCTTACCAGTTGTCTGTGTTTTCTGGGAACATGCATCGCGTTCCAGGATTTACTGTTATGACTAAAACTGTCCATAAGCCCTGAAATAGCTCAGAGGAGCCAGCCTTTCTGACCCACCTGTTCCATGTTGGCTTCCTTTTTTGAAGCCTCTTCTTTCCTCCCTTCACCCATAGAGCATGGAAGGGGAAGTGGTGGTGGTTGTTATTGTTGAGTTGTTGAAGTCTTGTCTGACTCTTCCTGAGCCCATTTGGGGTTTTCTTGGCCAGGATATTGGAGTGATTTGCCATTTCTTTTTTTGAATCACTTTGCAGATAAGGAAACTGAGGTACACATGGCTAAGTGACTTGCCCAGGGTCACTGAGGTCAGATTTGAACTCAGGAAGAGGTATCTTCCTGACTCCAGATCCAGCATACTATCCACGGCTCTACCTGGCTGCCAAGGGAAAGTGGAGGAGAAGGGAATTAGTACTACATAGCACCTTTTATTTGCAGGCTTATGCTTAGTGCTTTTGCTAATGTCTCATTGGATCTTCACAACAACCTTGGCAAGTAGACGATGTTATTTTCCCCATTTTATAGAGGAGGCAAATGACCTGCCTAGTCACACATCTATTAAGTGTCTGAGACTGGATTTGAACTTGCTGATTCTATCTACTCTGGTGCTCTATCTACTGCACCATCTAGATGCCAAGAGCGTGTTTGGTTTTTGTTTTTGTTACTGCCTTTGCATTTCCAGGATTTTGCAGGGTCCCACTCAAAAAGCACTGGATAAGTGCCTGTTGGATTGAATAGAAAAAGATTCAGAACTTGAAAAAAAAGATTTCCAGAATCATTGAGGTGGTATGCTGGAATTACAGAGATCCAAGTTCAAATCCTGCCTTAGTAAGTGAGAGTCCCTTAACCCCTTTCAGCATCAGCTTCATCTACAAAATAGAGAAAATAATGACACCTACCTCAAAGAGTTGTGAGGATCCAATGAGAAAGCATCTTTGAAATATTTTTCAAACTTTGAAATGCTATATAAATGCTAGCTCTTATCTAGTCCAACTCTTT
Organism: Notamacropus eugenii; assembly: GCF_028372415.1. NCBI lineage: Eukaryota > Metazoa > Chordata > Mammalia > Diprotodontia > Macropodidae > Notamacropus > Notamacropus eugenii. The sequence continues at coordinate 288,617,135 of NC_092876.1, forward strand.
GGGGGCAAGTAGGTGGTGCGGTAGATATTGCAATGAGCTTAGAATCAGGAAGATATCTTCCTGAATTCAAATCTGGCCTCTGGTACTTACCAGCTGTGTGACCCTTAACCCTGTTTGTCTCAGTTTCCTTGTCTATAAAATGAGTTGGAGAAGGAAATGGCAAACTACTCCAGCATCTCTGCCATGGAAACCCAAATGGACTCATGAAAGAGTCAGACACAACTAAAATGACCAAACAAAGGCAAAACCAACTCTTCAAAGCACTTTGTACACTTCAAAGTACTGTTAAAAAAAGAACTAATGATTATTATTCATTTCATTGATGAAGAAATAGGTTTAGCAAAGTGACTAGGCACTGAATCTGAATGCAGTTCACCGCCACATTTTTAATTTCAATGTGCTTTTGTATGTCATCTTAGTTCCTCTTAGGATGAGGGATATTGGTCGCAGTAAGTTGCAGCAATTAATTTTTTTAAATTTTACCTACTTGAAATGGGAGTTTTCAACATAACATGCAAATATATTTTAATGGCCTGCATATTTATTCAGAAGCACATGAAAAATGCCTGTCCCTAGGGGGGGAAAATACAGTAGTCTTATTTTTGATGTGAAAATACTGAAGCAATGATAAGTAGTTTTACTATTATCACATTCTGTGCTATTCAGTAACTTGAAATCTGCATTAGATTATTTTTATTTGGGTATTTGAGTCCTCCCTTCTCTCTCTTTACCAGGGATAAAAGAATCTGGTTCCTGAAGGCCAGACTTATCCTTCAGCGGCAGATGTCCCTAAAAGAGGCAACTGAATGTCCCTCCTCAGCTAGGTCCTGGGCTAGAATGGAGAGCACGGTGCTAAGGAGGGAAAATGAATTTTGTCAAGTTTCATTCCTTCCAAAATTGTTACTTTTAGACTATTGAACAGACTTAGACTTGCATTTTCTTGTAACTTGTTTACTTTAACAAAATGCAACCACTGGTCTGGGAGGGGAAAAAATGTCTCAGAGCTTATAAAAAGTCTCCCAAAGCTTCTTGAAACATTAAATACCTCTTACATAAAATAACAATGTGATGATTTAAGACTGGAGGAATTGGAAATACATGGATTAGATGATCCTTAAAATGCACATAGGTTTAAAATCAGACAGTGAATGCACTTGGAAAAAAAAAAAAAGGCAATAGGGGATTTATTTCTTCAGAAAAGTTCCCAAACCTGGTTCGAAACGTTTAGTAAACTCAGAGTTAGGCAGGGCTTACACACCTTCATTTCAACCTAAAGTTCTACTTTAAATAACATACCATGTGTAGTTATCACTAACTTTTCCTTCAGGGACAATGGAAATGGTGAGAAAGACATGGTAAGATCTATGTAATAATAATGATTGCCATCATTATCCCTTAATCCTTCAAACTGTCAAAGCAGAATCTGTAGTAAAAGAGAATGCTCTGGCTGTGTCTGACTGCTTCCACATGATCAGTGAATGGTTCATTTAGGAAATTTCAACAAGGAAAATGTCCTTTAAACTAATCTTCATAAAACAACTATTAGCACTTTAGCTGTGCATGATGAAAATAAAAGGACAGAGAGAAAGGAAGGAAGGAAGGAAGGAAGGAAGGAAGTAAAAGAAAGAAAGAGAAAAAGAAAGAAAGAAAGAATTTTTAAAAAGGCAAACCACCTGTGGACTTTAGTCTAAAAACGCCTCTGACAGCACAAACAGGTGCAGGCTTGATGTCATGGTTAAGTAAGGGCAGAGGGGGCAGACCTGTAAATCATGGGTGGGCTGGAACCAAGAAAGAAAAAAAAAAGAAAATTGAATTAAATTGTTCCATTGTGAAGGAGCTGCTGATTGAAAACGGCTATAGGTCACATCACAATCTGGCAAGAAAGTTTCTGTTCCCAGTTCAGTGATTGCATAAACCAAACTGCTATTGGAAGGTACACAAAGGCTCAACTAGCTTGTTGGGAGTAGGGCGGACAGCCGAGGTAATGAGAATCTGTAATCTTTCAATCTTGAATTGAATTAGTGCCATGACCATCAAGGAGCATTTTTTATGTGCCTACATGAAGGTTGCCTTGGCCTGTACAAAGTGACTAAAAAGGATCTGGGCCATTTAGTAGCTCACTGTTTAAGACACACAACACTAAAGTATCCAGACATGAAAGGCAGACAGAGAACGCAACAAATATGGAACAATTTTGTAAGTGAAATCAGTAATACTTATATTAACAGTATGTACAAGGGAAGAGCCACATGTATGCTGCAGAGTCTTGAGTGAAGGGGAAATGGAGCGAGTCAGTTGCATCTTTAGACAGGGTGTATTACTCTCATGATATTTTCTCAAAGTTCTCCAACTACACGAATATTTATTAATTGTAATACTGATATGACAAAATTAGCAACAACACCCAATGCCCCCAGGGGAAACTGGGTACAATTGAGGATCATGCACTAAAAGAAGTCGCATTACATCTTCTCCAGTTAAAAAAAAAATTAAAATTAATACCTATTTAAGAAAATTAGGAAAGGCTTCAGATATGTTCTGATAAACAGGATATTAGTACTTTAAGTAATTATGACTGTCAATGCATTAAATATGCCAGAAGGACATGTTATGCCATGTTGCCTCAGGATACATAAATGTGTACTTTATAAAAATCATAATTAAAAACATGTTTCACATATTATTTGAACAAATACATTCAACCTTGGGTTAATCACAAGTGCAGTCGCTGCAGACTTGGCAGTTGGATAGACAGGTAAATGGAGGGCATGGAGAGACAGGTCTGATAGAAGACCCATTGCTTATTTGCTGCGGTTAATATGAAGGTGGCCCTAGCTAGTCTCTCCCTAGATAGTTTGGAGATAGTGAGTCCTCTCTTTGCAGTAAGCTACTATGAATATCAGAGTAAAAATTAGGAAGTTTAAAAATGGAGGCTTAATGACTTAAAAATGAAGGTTTTTGCCCACTTAGCAGGGGGAAAGTATAAGAAGTGTTACTTCTTTATGAAGCCTTTCCCTAGTTGCTAGCGACTCCCTAATCTTTATTTTTTACACGTGTTGAACACATTCTTATGTGTATGTTATCTTCCCTACAGGAATTTAAGCTCCTTAAGGGCAGGGACTGTTTCATTTTTGTCTTTTTAGCACATTGCCTAGCACGTAAGAGGAATTTAATAAATGTTTGAAGATTGAGGGAGAATACTCTGTCTATGTCTCCAAGATTTTGTGACCTGGGAAAAAGTTCTCGGGCCCCTGGCCATTTTCATGAGCACCTTCAAGGGAGTAGATTATCCCAAAGACAATTGGAATTATTAATGATTCTTTAGCTCTTGAGTCAGAAATTTTTCAAAGGTATAAGGTGTGAGGCTCACATGAGGTGGAGAAAAGTATATGCTAAGCAAGTAAAATTTTCATATACATGGGAAATCTGACCACTTTCAAGCTTCAGTATCAGAGCCTTCTCCTATCTCTAACTAAATCTTCAATATCATTCTTGTCAACCCTTAAGCAAAAGTAAGGTGTTGATAAAGCTTTGCTTTTTCACGGAGAGGGGACATTTAGGATGTTTTGCTTCATGGTGTTTACCCCACATTACTGAAAGGTCTAAACTTCTACTTACTCTCTACAAATAGGGAAAATAAAACATAGCCTCTGAAGGTGATTCTCCAGGGTCAAATCCTGAGCCTATTAACTGATAGGAATGTGGACACAGTTTCTGACTCCAGGTCCTTGAAGAGGTAGCATTCATTCTTCAGAGCCATAAGAATATTTTAAAATAGTTGGTTAATCTTTCTTTTCTCACCAAAAATTTCTTTCACTGTCTCCTATAAAGCAGTGGGTAGCTGTTTCTATATCACGATTTTAAAACCTGCACTGAAAACAGAGGATTTGGTTGCAACTTTGACTAAAGTTTGCTTAAGAACTTGAAATTTGAAATACTCCAACTTCAAGATTGTATTGTACAAGACATAAAATGACAATACGATTATGATAATAATTAGTAATAGCCTGCATTTATATGGTTCTCTAAGGTTGAAAAGCACATTACATGTGTTATCTCATTTAGATCTTCGAACAGATTTGTGATATAGGTTCTATCCAAAGTCTGCTGAAGTCAACTTCTACTGAGAGCTGATTGTTAAAATTCTGGTGTGAGTATTTACACCTCAGAAACAGGTAAAAAGTTACAAATCATAGCTTAATTTAATGTTTTCTTGATTGTCTAGACTTATGGGAGTAATGGGAAAAATGAGAAGACTCAAAAGTGTATTGTGCACTTCCCCCTCCCCCCCAAATGCCATATTAAATATTTACTAGCACATCCCTGGATCTATTATTTTCTGCATATTTATAGAGAAACTGAAGCTGAGAAAGGTCAAGTGAGTTTTCCAGGGTCACATAGCTAATAAGCGTCGGAGGTGAGGTTTGAATCTAGCTCCATGGTACTTATTCAAAAAGTAACTATGGAAAACTGTATAAAGAAGGAGCCCCAATTATCTTGACATAGTTCATGTCTTTTGGATAATCTGTTTTCCATCCTTGAAACGCACCTCTTCTGTCTCTCTCTGAAGAATATTTAGTTTCTTTTAAGTCTGTATTCAGAAGTCATCCTATAGACCCCATAATGGAGATAAAGGAGTCAGTGGCCATCAAGAAACTGACATTCTGCTGTAATCTCTTTCATCTTTGTATCTCTAGTAACTAGTCACTTGCTTGCTGCATTTCATATAATAGGAATCTAGTAAATCTTCAGTTAAATTTGTTAAGCTGAATTCAGAGGTTCTATTGCTTTGTTCAGCTGATGGAGTTAATAACTGCCAGAATATTATTGATATTATGATTTCATTCAAGTATAGGAACCTATAGGGATCACTAACACATCCAATTCAGCACCCCCCAGTCTGACCTTGATGATCTGCAATGTCCTCCACTAACTTAAATATCTTTGTTATGCCTTTTACAATCCTAGTCAGATCTTTTAGTCCCCTGCTCAACATCCCTCAAGTGTGATATGCTCATTCCTGTAGCAATCTAATTTATAAAGACTTTTCTCTCTTCTCTGCACCTGGAAAATGCTTCTGTCTCCATCCTTCTTCATCAGTCTCTTCTCCAACAATCCTTGACCATGACTTCCTTCCGGTTCTGGGTCAAAATTCAACTCCTTCAGGATACCTTTCCAGAAGAGGCTGCTTTGACTTGCTTCTGGTCTATCCATATGCCCATGGTATTCAACAGATAGCACATAATTTTTCACTTGTTGAAATGTTGCTTTGCTTATCTTTTTATGCCTGTTCATTTTCTTTCCCAACTATCACTTGGGTCCAAACTTTAAAATGTACCAGAGAGGTTGATTGTATAATCTAGAGTTCTTATTACTGACCAGTAATTGTTGTATAAGGGAAAGATTATGGGATTTGTGGTTGAGAAACTTGATTTGAATCCTGCCTTTGACATGGCTAAATGCCCATGGGAGGACATTCTGATTCTCATAGAGTAATAGTACCTTTGGTACCCACTTTATAAGGCTGCTGTAAGTTCCACTGAGATGTTATATATAAATGACTGCCTTAGATAAATAAAGCTATTGTTATTGTTGCCATTGAACAACCTGAAAATTAACCATATTCCTATGTGGTATTCTAATGTCCTACTATCTGACCTCTCTATCCTAACAAACAGGTCTTGACTTGGAAACTCAAGGTCAAGGCTCAAAAAATCTAAGTTTCCCCAAAGGTTTAGCTTTAGCCTATCCTTGATAAGGGAAGAAGGATGGGATAAGAACTTTAAAATGTTTGATTTCAAAATAACTTGTTTTGATGTTTTGAACACCATCAGTGACATAGCACCTACTATCAGTTTGTATGTAGGGGGAAACATAATAAGGGGAAGGCTGTTAGTAATCTGAAAAAGAACCTTTTTGTAATTCTTTTGCTTTTTGATGAACAATTCTTCACATATATTGTTTCATTTTTTGATTTTGCAAATAGCCAACTGAAAAATAACTAAATGCCTCGGCTGTGTGATGATTTGAATGGGTCATTAAGAAGGCTTAAAACACTAGATGATTTCTCATTTGGGGATATGATATGCACAACCACAACCACAAACACACATTCAGCTGCACATACACATACAAATACACACACACACTCATAAAACAACTTGTCAGACTGTGTCTGAACTAGGCAAGCATGAAGGGAAACCCTCATCCCACCAAATCTTGATAGATTAGTAATAAAGCAGACAATTCACCCACAGAAATCAAGAGTTGAACATATATTCAAGCTAGTCATAATTTCTAAGATAGAAACCTCATTTTCAGAATAACAAAAGTAAGAATTCATTCAGTTCTAGAAAACATTTGGAATAACAGAATTGAGTGTAACAAAGATTAAAACTTGATTTCCTTTAAGTAAAAAAGTTGTTTTCTTATTTTATCCCATTGAGTCTATTCTCTTTTATATCACTGATGATAATATAATATTTAAACACTATATTTAAAATTCCATAAAGGAAATAAAGTAATTATTTTATTTTAAAAATTGGATAAAATTCTCATTTCATTTTGAGAGTATCTATATATATTAAATCAGTTGAAAAATTAGTTATGTTAGAAAACAGAAAAAAATTAGTGAAGTTTATCCCTCATTCACCCCCAACAAGGGACTTTTTTAGTGGCTACAGTAAGCATTTGAAATGTAATAGATATGATATCTGACACTGTATAGCCATACATAATCACATAGGACACCACAAGGCAGACTGTAAGTCTCTTGATCATATTTCCACTGTTTAAGGCAAACAAAGGTCTAATAAACATGAACTTGAACTACCATGAACATGTTCACATCATCCTTTAAAAAATAGGTGTTTACAATAACAAAATAATACTGTAATAGCAAAGATGGATGTACTAAGCTCAGATATGTACAATATAAAAAAGAAAGCAATGATTATATAGGACAAATAATTTTGCCGTAATATGACAGCCTAATGACTTAAGTGCCCAATATCGTCATTATAGTGCTGAACCTCATGTGCATTAGCATTAAATTCTTGTAAAAACTACTGTATCATTTATATTTTCACATGAAACTTCTTGTTCTAAAATTGTTATGTCTATAAGATCTGTGAGCCTAAATGGAAATAAATTAATAGCCTTACATTAAGTATTATGTCTCTGTTGTGATCCAAAGGTAGTCTGGGGAAGTTTCTAATTTCATTCCTTCTGAGATAAAGAAAGATGATACAATTTCTAATATGGAGAACTGGGTCAATGTGAAGAATGATTCATCGAATGGGAAATGGTAGTGATATTATGCATACATATTGCTTTATTACTTATGCAATGCAATGGAGAGTATCTCAATGGCAACTACAAATACTTATTCAATCTGTGAATTTTAATTTGATAGGAAACAACACATCATTGGTGCTACAACATGTAAGAATATAGGAAGGATTTGTAATTTATCAGTGGTGGGAACTCATACCTCTAAGGCAGAATGCGCCTGTGGCTAGTAGAGAAATCCTTAAAGAGTTACCTCAGATACATGAGATTAAGTCAATTGCCTAGAAATATACTTAGTAAGTGTTCCAGCCAGGACTTGATACCAGGTCTTCCTGACTCCACAACGCCATTCTCTCTACTCCCTTCTATCTACTCTGGCATGCTACGTTTTTCATGTAAAATCTTGTATATCTTTTAGAAGCAAAAAATCTTATCACTGATATTCCTGTTTTCTGAATTTATAAATGCAAGTTAACCTTCTGATTGGAAGTGGGTCCAAGATATATACATTTTATAGATGACATAAACTAATGTTAAGATGAAGGAATTTGTAGAAAGCACTAGAGGAATTGAACTTGACATGGTGATTATTCTAGTTTCATATTCTCATTCACCTGCCATAAGAAGGCTGACTATTACATGCCCATCATTCTACCTGATTGTAATACCTAGGAAAAAAAAAAACCAAAATAAAACTGAAGTATATAGCACCAATAAATATTTTTAGGCCACCAAGTCATGGATCACTAAGCTATTTTTCTAAGAGAGGCTCAGAAACATGAGAAAGTAAAGATTTTATTGTCTTTTATTGTTCCTTTTAGGGCTTGTAAGGGAGCAGCTGTGCCCAATTCTCGGAGTAAAAAGAAAACGATATCCATTTTACTCAGTTTTGTGTTCTAAGAAGCACGTGAGGAGAAGTGCATTTTGCCTGTATTAAACCATGTAGCTGTAACAATTATGGTAACTAGTATTTTTCGTCTACCTGATAAACTGGGCCTCCTCATTGAAAATATGGTCATTTATGGTGACATCAACCATCTGGCATCTAAGAGTAAGAGCTTTCAAAGGGAACTTCTTGGTTATCTAAAAATGATGATGGGATAGACAAGCACCTAAAGGGTGTCTGCACAGATGTGAGCCAGTTACATTTGCAAGTGTGTGCACAAAAGAGAGAATGAGATTACCAAGAGAATGACTCCCCACAATTACCTGCTTTGTGTCTGAGTGTGCATGATTTATGAGTATAGGACAAGGAGTCAGCAACTTGAGGGACTAAGTATACCAGAGGACAAAAACCAACACCATAAAATACAATGCTTTTCATCGATGCCCCAAGCATGGGGCAAAAGCTAAGAGCTTGTAGGAATGTTGGTGTTGGATAGACATAACCCAATGCTTTCTTTATTTACAAGAAAACCATCATCCCACCCCCACCTTCTCCCCAAACAAACAAGCAAACAAATGAAAATCCTGCAACAATTATGTTTCTACCTTCTTTCTCATACTTCCAATTAATTTTCAAACATTTAAAAAAATTTATAAGAAGAATAACCATCTCTGTCTAAGCCAACAGTGTTTCTAAATCACACCATATTATTTGCCCCAAAATAATATCCATTCCTGCCTAAAGCAAGGTAGTTGTGACAGGCTTGAGAACCCTAACCACCAATTGCAAATCAAAATCATTTTTACTTAGAATTGATTGAGAGCCAATCAGGGCTGCTGCTTAGAAAACATCTGGTAACCATGACAAAAGCAAATATTTTTAAATGAAGCTGGAAACAGAGGTGAAAAATATGAGAAATCAGTTCCCATACTAAAGAACTGTTGCCCAGAAACAGAGGAAGTGGCTGGTTCACTGGCAAAGATTTCTATCCCATCGGCCATCACTGTAACATACTACAAATTATAATAAAAGTCTTTAAATCAAAATTGCACTTTTTTTCTTTCTGGAAAATTAATTAAGTTATAGATCTGTGCTTTAAAAATAAATTTGAACTCATAAAATGACTTGTCAGGCTCAGCAGGATGAGTGGTGACTATGCAAAGGAAGATAACCTTCCAAAATAGGACCATCACTCCCCCAATAAGGCCAACATCCTCCAATGTGAATGTTGTAGAACGCTTCTGGTAACTTGAAAGTAGTTTTTAGTTAGGAGTTCATAATCTTAATCATAAGTAACTTTAAGAAGAACTCATTTAAACTTCTACCTGAATTAGCTTCAAACATGTAAATACCTAGGGAGGTCATATTAATTTCAAGAATGCTATATTTAAAAAAAAAATCCTAGCACATAGAGGTTGAAATTGTTGAGCTGAGGAAAATACAGAGAAAGGCAAAATGGCAGAAAGAATGTGTGTGTGTGTGTGTGTGTGTGTGTGTGTGTGTGTTTTCTTTTCTTGTTTAATTGATGTATCAGCTGTTTCCTTAAATATCCTAGATGCTAAATCCTAAAACAGAGACCTTTGGTGGCTTGATTTGATATACTTCTAATAGCCCATTTTCATATCATTTGAAGGAAAAGATTATAACAATAATCCATGATTCAAGGTCTGGATAATTCTTAAGACCCAGGCCCTTAATTTGCTGTGATTTGGTGACTGCAGTAAATGCTATGGAATTTAGGGCCAGTCGTGGAAGTCAGAGTCAGCTGCAGAAATGAGCTGAAAACGGGCAGCAGTGCCCAGCTGTTCCTCTTCCCCCTCCTCCTCCTCCCTCTCCAGCTTCCCCTGCCCCTTCTTTTGTTCATTTTGGATCCACTAGCTAATGCTCATTAAAATGTATTAACAAATGTTAATGGGCATCTTCAGAAGGACAAAAGCAGGCGGAGGAGAGGAAGAAGGAAATAAAGAAGAGAAAAGAAAAAAAAAGATTGGCTGAGGGGGAGGGGACTTAGACTCTTTGAGGAGATAGAAGAAACACACTGAAACTCTGTGTTTTAATGATAAAATAAGTTCAATGACCAAAATGACGCTTTGAAAGTAAAGGGTTAAAAGAAGTTAGGGGAATGATTAAAAAAAACAAAACTGCAACTCAAAGTTTCATCGTTGTCATCCAGACTACAAAAGGGGGAACAGCGAAGATTGTATTCTTACAAGGCAAAGACAACTGCCAGATAAAAAAATCATTAAAAGAATTCAAAGAAAAAATAAAATTTCAATTCTGCATTTACAGATGGCAAAAAAAGAAACAGTGAAGTGGGAACAGAATAATAGTTTAACCTGGAAGGAGAAGCATTAGTAGAAGCATAAAAGGTATTGGTTCTCCAACACAAATTTCCTGAAATATTTGGTCTCTTATCAAGTGAGAAAGAAAACTTTAGTTATTGGGATCATGCTCTCGAGTAGAAGAAATACTTTCCTTAGCAAAAAGTCCGTTAGAAGTTTCGAACGTAGAAAACTAGATTTTGTCACAATACCTAACAATTTATTCTGTTTACATTTCCAAAATGGAATTTTAAATATTATGGGAACAGTCATATCAAATGAATCAAGCTGCTCCCTATTCATAATTTTTAAAAGCACAGGGAGAAAATATTTAAACACTGGCCAAATCCACTTATCCTAGCACAATTTACCTTACAATGATGCCTCCCAAAATGACCATAAAATTACAAGTTTAGAAACATACACTGGGATTCTTCTAGGAGCTTGTATAAGGTTGACAAAATGTCTTTTGGATCATATAGGACCACATATAGATCAGAATAATCTGCTTTGTTTTTTACTTAGGGACTCTGAGTCAAAGACTGATTTTGCTTTCTCAATAATACAATCTTCAAACTTTAAGTGTCTATATGATTTTATCAAGTGATAATCACCTCACTAAGCTATCTTTACAAAAAATACAAATTTAAACATCCTCAGGCACTGGTTATTCTCCAAAAATTAAAAGATAGCATAAAATTGAAAAGTTTTTTTAGATTATTTCAATGAAATAGTGTACTGGATAGAGTTCTGGAATGGAAGTTAGGAAGACCAGAGTTCAAATCCTGTCTCAGTTACTTAGTCTCTGACTGGGCAAGTCACTCATCTTCCTTCAAGCTTACTTTCCTTATCTATAAAATAAGGATAATAATTGTAATTATCTTACAAGCTTGTCATGAAGACCAAATGAAATAATATATGTAAAATACTTTATAAATCTTAAAGAGCTATATAAATCATAGAGATGGATTTTTTTTTCCATAAAAGAAAATCTCTTATGATGTTGATTTTCCAAGACTATACTATTCTTAGCAGGCTGGCCTTTCAGGTCATCAAATTTAGTTTTCTGATTCAAAGCTAAATGAATGGTCTTGATTAAGTGACAATTAAACTTATAGGTGTTCCACAGAAGTTCAGCTTCCTGATCACATTCCTGGGAACAGAGGGATACATATGGTTGAAAAGGAAAAGGTATTGCTAGGCAGAGTGCTTTTCAAGAATGATAGAATAAAGCTTAGAGACCCATCCACACAGCAGGAAATACAATCAGCTTTGGAATTGAATAAAGCAACTGGTTATTTATGCGGTCACAAACTGTTCAAAACATGCTATGCTATGTTTGGGTTAAAATTTAAATTACTGGAGATGCAAAGCCCTTTAAAAAGTTGCTCTTGTCAGTGGAAAGGTGGTTTGGTTATCAGCTACTCTAGTATAAAGTGAGGGGAATCATTTCTCTGCTAAATATTCAAGAAAACAGCATAACAGAACAGATAATAAGAAGACATACTGGGAAGGAGAATTCATATTTTTGTCATGTGGTAAACATCCAATCATAGGATTTTAGGTTTAGAATAAATCTCTACTTTGCAGAGATTAAATGACTTGTCCAAGAGATTAAATGGCTCCTTGAAGGTACTCGGATACTAAATGGTGGAACTGGGATTTGAACTCTGGTTGTCTGAATCCAGATTGACCATGTTTCATTCCATACACCATCTCCTCTATCAGTTTAGTAAAAGACAATAGTAGTAACTCAGAGGTTGTAGACAAGGGTGTACAACTCTTAGTCTGCAAGTTAATTTTACTCTGAGACCATAAAGTCTCTAGTAGGACCTGTATTCTACAAAAATAGAGGATGCTTTCAAAATGCAATAGTAAATCTAATTTAAAAAAAAACAAAACTACCTAAAACTGTTTGATTCATATTTTGTCTACAGGTCTTCAGTTCTCAGTGACACAATAGCAACAAAATTATCCGGTAAAAAGCACTCAGGGCCATGTCTGATTATGAGCAAAATCAGCTCCTTGGGTAGGAAGGGTTAAAACAGACCAGCTATCTTCTGATTAGGGTGAATACTTATTAATTATAAAAATAATAGAAATTAGTCAAAGGCTCATCAAAGCCTTAGAAAGGGCTTATCCTCTATTTTTGCTTTGAACTGGTATCTCATTTACTGTTACCTTTCTGATAGACTGTTCTAATATTTTTTTGAAAAACAGTTGTGTGGGACAACTGCCTTAGATTTGAAGAGACAACCAGATAGCTTTACTTTTTAACAAAGCAAAGCTGCCACTTAGTGGTAGTAACTGCTCCCAAACCTCATTCATGAGCCTGAGAGATATGCCCTGGTTTTATGTTTTACCTCTCTCTCCAGTTTCTGATAACGCGGCATCCTTCTCTTCATCAAGGCCAATCTTGCTATGTGTGCCCTTAATTCTATCTCCTCCCACCTTCTCCAGCACTTTGCCCCTCAGTCTTCTACTACCTAATCTTCAATCTTTGTGGAACTACTGGCTCTTTCTCTTACTGCCTACAACCATGCCTAAATCTTCCACCTAAAAACCAAACAAAACTCCCTTACCGACTTAACTAGACCCTGCTAGTCTAACTGCCTGAATTTCTCTGCCTCTTCACAAGCAGTGTCTTCACTACTTACCTTCTTCCCACCTCTTCCTCAACTCTTTGCAATATGGCTTTTGCTCTCATTACTCAAGTGAAATTACTGTTTTCAAAGTTACTCTTAAGAGTCAACTCTGAAGAGTTTTTCTCAGTTTCATTGTTCTTGATGTCTCCGTGGTATTTGACAGTAGTCACATCTATCTCTTCTGAGGCATCTGCTTTCCTTTGGGGTTGCATGACATTCCTCTTTCCTGGCTCTCCTCCTACCTGTTGGGTTGATTTCTCTGTACTGGATCAAGATTTATATTATTTACTTGCAGTGTGGGTATACCACAAGGCTCTGTCCTGAATCTTCTCCTCTTCTTTCTCCATATAATCTATTATTTCATTTTCCCATTCCTTGGTTTGTCATCTTTATCCAGATGACTCCAAGAGCCTTGGTTCTGTCCTGAGTTCTAGTCATACATTACCAGTCTAGTCCTGCTGATTCTACAGAATGACTTCAAACTGGAGAGATCTTAAGCTCATTATGCCAAAAACAGAACTTAAATTGTTCAGAGTTCACACCTTCTCCACACTTTTCTAATCCTGCCAATGGCCCCACCATCTCTCTAGTCTCCTAGATTTTCAACTTTGGCTTTTTCTTCAAATCCTTAGTTTTATTCACTCAATAAATTTAATAAGATTTCATATTTTGTCATTTTTACTTCCATAACATCCCTCAGATTCATCCTTTTCTCACTGTTCACATAGCCACTCTCTAAATACAGGCCCTCATCACCTCTTGCCTGGACCATTTCAGTAGTCTTTCAATTGGTCTTACTATCTCAAATCTTTCTTCACTCTACTCCATCCTTCACATAGCAACCAAGGTGACTTTTCTTAAGTGTAGGTCTGATTGTATCCCACCTTCCCTTAATACACTTCAATGGCTGCCTTTTGCCTATAGTTTCAATGTGAATTTCTTTATTTGTCAAAGTCCTTTCTAGCCAAACTTGCCTTTCCAGACTTGTTATACATTACTTCCCTTTCCACACTCCCTAGTCTAGTCAAATGGGCCTTCTTGCTTCTCCTCACACATGACACACCAACTATTGCCTTCACACCATTGATTGACTATTCTCTACCAATGGAAAGCACTCCCTCCTCATCTTCACATCTCTGAATCCATTATTTCCTTCAAGATAAGGTTAAGTACTGCCTTCTGGATTCCTCAAGCTGCCAGTGCCCTCCCTCCCAGAGCTATGTTTATGTTATACGTACTTATTTTCTGCTAGCATTGAGTATAGTAAGCTCCCTGGGGACAGGAACTTTCATTTTTGTCTCTATATTTAGCCTCTGAATCACAATAAGTGCTTAATAAACATTTCTTGACTAAAGGATAATTAATAAAATCTCAATGTCAAATTAGATTTCTACTTGACCGTATGTTTCACAGACACAGACTCACATAAAGAACACAAGGACTTATTAATTTATATAATAGAAATTGATACATAATATATATGATAATATAGTATAATTTAATGTAGCATAATTATGTAATAAAATATAGTATAATGTAACAACATATAAATCAAAATGTGTCAAGAGCTGAAGAAAATATATGTTCTGCAAAGTTTTTCAAAATGATTATAATCCATTTGATAATAATAGATTCAGTTTGCATAAAGGAAACACTCAAATCTCTAAAAACCGTAAACTATCAGACTGGAATGACTTTCTCTGCAATTAGAAAATCTTTAAACTTGAATCTTTATCAAGGACAGCCTTTTCTAAGGAATTAGAGCAACTTTGATGGCCATGTTTGATTTAGAAGTCCACGTTAACCCATTATTTTTGCTGTAACTCTTTACAGATTTGTGTCATCATAGGATTTCGAGGTAGGACAAGTCTTCCATGGTTTTACATCAAAGCTAGATTTCCCTCTTTGTAACTTCTATCCATTATTCTTAGTTCTATCATTTGGACCAAACAGAACAAGTCTAATTTGTCTTCCAAAAAAGCAGTCTCTAAATACTAGAAGATGACTTTCATTTCTCCCTGGAATCTTCTCTGCTGAAGCTAAAATATCCCCAATGTCCCATGTCCCCAATTCCTTCACTTGATCCTCTTAAGATATGAATGAACTCAAGGTCCTTTCCCTTTGATACAGCTAGGGGATGCAGTGGAGAGAATGCTGGAAATGGAGTAAGAAAGACCTGAGTTCAAATTCTGCTACAGACTAAAGATATAACCCTGGGCAAGTCACTTAATCTCTGTGTCCCTCAGTCTCCTCATCTATAAAATGTTGTGAGAACAAAATGAGAAAATGTTTATAAAGCATTTTGCAAATCTTAAAGCATTATTATTAGTAGTAGTATTTTGTGTTATCCTTTGAACATTCTCCATCTTATCAATGTTCTTCTTAAAATGTGGCATCCTAAATTGAATGCAGTACTCCTCCATATGTGGTCTTACTAGAGCAGAGTGCAAAGTAATTATCACTTTCTTATTCCTGGAAAATATCCCCTTTTTTTTTTCAGAGAGAGAAAAATATTTATTCCATTTGTTTCATTATATAAAAGCATTAGCTTTTTTATTGTTAAAAAAACTCTTTTGGTTCTTTTTTAAAAATGATTTATTTTTATTCTGAACTTACACACCTAATAAAATGGACATTTCCATATACATAGCAGACTAAAAAAAAGTATTGTGTCTCTACAGATCTCTTATATGTATGACTTCTTTTTCTTTTTGTGTACATAATAAAATCAATTTGTAACTTTCAAAGTTAAATTATATATTTTTTAATACAACCAGACATCCCATTCAGTTTTTTTGGCTGCTACATTACA
The DNA here is from genome assembly GCF_028372415.1 of Notamacropus eugenii. Taxonomy (NCBI): domain Eukaryota; kingdom Metazoa; phylum Chordata; class Mammalia; order Diprotodontia; family Macropodidae; genus Notamacropus; species Notamacropus eugenii. The sequence continues at coordinate 288,633,089 of NC_092876.1, forward strand.
TTGCTGACTCAGACTGTGCTTACAATCTAACTTCCCCGGATCTTTAATCCTAGCAATTCTAATTGATACCCTCCCTGTTTTGTATATGGAGAACACTGGATGCAAAGAACATGTCTTCTCCTTGGTTGTCTTGGTTGTCCAGAAATCATAACCAAACAACACAGCCTATAGAAGTCTAGAATTTTGGACTGTTCCTAAGGCAGCTAGGTGACATAATGGATAAAGCCATTGATTTGTAATCAGGAAACCAAATTCAAATCCTCCTTTCAACACTAACTTTGTGACCCTGGGTAAATAAATTAACCACACTTGGTCTCAGTTTCCTCCAAATGGAAATATTACCAGAACCTACCCGAGGATCAAATGAGACAGCACACACAAATGCTTTATAGACCTTAAAGCACTCTATAAATGTTAAGATATTATGATTAGTATTCTTCACACCTGTGCTTCTAAAAGATGACTTTGGAAGCATAAATACAACTCTATCCTAAAATATACTTCTCCTTGTGGCAAAACAACAATTCAGTTTATAGTACTTTATTGGGACCAGTTTTCATTCCATATATTCCAAAAGAAAATTGGTGATGCTTATTTTCTTTTCAATTCAAAAGAGATGAACTGTGAGTTATAGATGTCTGGGAATGTCAGAAAGAGAATTAGAGATTAGAAAGAGGCTTTATTAGTGCCACCATGACTAAAAACCATTCCTGGCTTTAAAAAACCCTGCATTTTAATTTAGTTATTCCTAGTTTTGGAATCTGCAAAAATTCCACCAATGATTGTACTGGGAGAAATATCATTACAGTTGCTGATAGGCTTTTATTGTCATAGTTGTTTAGTCATTTTTCAGTCCTGTCTGACTCTGACCCCATTTGGGGTTTTCTTGGCAATGATACTAGAGTGGTTACCATTTCCTTCTCCAGCCATTTTATAGATGAGGCAAACAGTGTTAAGTGACTTGCTATGGGTCACACATAGGTAGGTGTCTGAGGCTGGATTTGAACTCAGTTTCTTCTGACTCCAGTGCCTGTACTCTGTCTACTGAGTCTGTCTGTCTCTCCCTACAATTTTCTCCTGATGATTAAAATACGTTTAGCTTTATTCCCTGTCTCTGTTCTCGGAAACATAAGCCCTATAAAAGAAATGGAACCTTTTCTTCTCTGGCTAATACAAAAGCTGATGGACACCATAGCGTATTTTCACTTGCTCCGTCTGATTGGTCCTTACTTCAGTGGGATAACAACCAGCAGCACCAATGAAGGAGTCAGAATAGAAGGAAAACTTCCTTGGTTTCTAATGAAAATACAAATGGGAGACTCATAGACTCACTTCAAGTGTTTTGGAGCCTGAGAGAGGGAAGAACCTCTGATATCAGATTAAAGTAGCATTCAGCTAGCAGAGGGGTCTCCATTTTCATGAATGATTACAGGTCTTTTATCTACGTCCTGTCTGTTCCCTGATGACTAAGGTGGCAGAAGGATTTAGATGGAGTTACAAGCTGCTTAGCACCATCACTTATAAGGACTTTCTCTCTAATCACAAAGTAATGGTGGCAATTAGTTGAATGCCAATAGGACGTAACTTTCCCCCACGTAACCTTCTCAGGCAGCCTTTTCTGTGAGCCTTAGCGATTATTTCTCCACCCTTCTTCCCATTTCATCCTTTGTCAGAGGGATGGCAGTTATACATCTGTATGTCAAGTAGCCAAGTCCCAAAGCATTGGTATAATCCTTTGTACAATACTAAGTCATGCCTTGGCTAATTGCCAGTCCGAAGATGAGAAAATAATATTAAAGACAACGATAACTCTAATGAAATTAGAATGTTAAGCAACAGACCATAATTTATGTTTGCATCTGAAGTCTGGTCAGTGTAAAATAAAGACACACATCTAAGATTATTCAAGGCCTTTAACTTCTTGAACATATATGTGTGTGTGTGTGTGTGTATGTGTGTATACACACACATGCGCTCACATATCTTTTACTGTGAAGATTCTTAATTCTTTCCCTTGTCTTATTGCTTGATATGTTACACATATCATATATAAATATGTATGTACATATATGTGAAGCTTTATATCATGTATATATGCATATATATTTCCAAACAAGTACATGTGAAGTTCCTGACTTTCAGAAGATGAAAATAGTATATGGAAACTGCTAATGGACATCCATGTAGGGGACGCTCAGATAATTAAATGAAAATAATAAAACCCCATCAAACTGAATAGCACCACATACAAGAGACTGAGTGAGAGTAAGTGTACTCTGGGCTTGCGATGACTAGAGATGAGAGTTCCAAATTACGGAAGGATAGAGAAAGGAATGAATGTTCTTATAATTGCTAATTCTTTTTGTGACATAAGAAAATATTCTTAACAAGTAAGCTTTTTTGCAGTTAATCATCAAAAATTCAGGATTTAAATGATATATTTCTTCATTCTTCTCATCGGTGATGAATTTGGAAACATTTTCAATATACATAAGGGGTCTTTCTATACCATTTTAATTAAAATCAGACCCTCTATGAGCATTAGTTATAGGTAAGATCTTAACAACATTTCAAAAACGTGGACCAGCACTTACTATGTCAAGCAAGATTTTCAAAATAGGTGATTACAGATATATTCCATGAGATTTTAGAGGTTTCAATAGCCTAAGGTAAAAATTATTTTTTGAGATTAAATAACCACTTCAATTTCTTCAGTTTAATATCTTTTAAAAATCCCAGTACTGCCAATCCTACTACCTTTCAATTATATGTATAAAATATTTGTGTAATATTTAATAAATTATATACCAATGTATATTTTAATACTTATATAATTATACATTATTTAATAATTGTTTATCTGCAAAATTTTAAATGAGTTGCCAAATGAATAAAAAAAGTCACAATTTAATTAAAAGTTTAAAAACCAATCATAATCAGCATGGTATTGTGGATAGAGAAAAGGCATAAGAACAAAGCAGACCTATTTAGGTCCCATCTCTGATGTGCATTGTCTATGTAAGGCAATATATGAAATATATTTTGAAGTATATCCAAATATATCCCAACATAAAGGGTCAATTGGGAGGGTAGAGGGGGGTTGTGAATCAAATGATTCTCAGATTTGCCTGAGACAATGACATAAATCCTCGCATACACGGTCTTATGTAGCCATCTAGTCAGTCAATAAACAGATTGTCAGCCCTATCCTAAACTAAATGTTCCATCTCAAATAACTATCATCTTATTTTTCTTCTGCTCTTAGTAGCTAAACTCCTCAAAAAGATCATCTATGATAGATACCTCCACTTTCTCTTCACTCTCCTATTAGCCCCTTAAAATCTAACTTCTGATCTTACCATTCCATTGAAACTGCTGTCTACAAAGTTATTAATGATCTCCTAGTTGCCAAACCCAATGAATTTTTCTCAATTTTCATTCTCCTGAACCTCTTTGCAGGCTTTGACAACATTGATCACTCTCTCAGCCTTGATACACTCTTTTTCTTTTAGGTTTTTGGGATACCACTCTTTTCAAGTTTTCCTCCTACCTATCTGATGACTCTTCTGTCTCCTTTGCTGGATCTCCCTCCAGATCATACCACCTCGTCACAGTGTCCCTCAGGGTGCTGTCTTGGACAGAACTTGGACAGAACTCTCTTCTCCTTCTCCACTACTTCACTTGGTGATCTCATCATCTCCCCTGGATTTAATTGTTATCTTTATGCTGATGATTCTCAAATCTACCTATCCTGCCTCAGTCTCTCTGCTGACTTCCAAACTCATGTCTCATACTGCTTTTCAGATATTTCAAAGTAGATGTCCAATAGATAACTTAAACTCACTATGTCCAAAGCAGAGCATTATCTTTCCTTCTAATCTTGCCCCCTTACCCATCTTCCCTATTACTTGTAGAGAGCAACACCATCTTCCCAGTCCCTCAGGCTCACAACCTAGGAGTGAATCAACCAAGATTCCTGTTTCTTAATCCCCAAATCCAAGCTGTGGCTAAGTCTATTGATAACACCTTTGCAACATCTCTCAAATATGTCCCATTCCCTCCTCTGACACTCCCACCACTCTAAGGCAGGTCCTCCTCACCTCACATCTTGATTACTGGAATAGGCTGCTGGTGGGTCTAACTGCCTCAAGTCTCTCCCTACTCCAACCCATTCTCCATTCAGGTAAAGCCTCCCTCTATTAAATTTTGTTTTTGAGGGCAAATGTAAAATTCCCAGTGAAGTCAGCGGAACTTTTAATATGAAGATAAAGATGAACTTTATTGAAATTACATCTTACATTTTAGTGTTTTATTGATTTTGTGTAGAGTATCCTTAGTATCGAGCAGGTATATTTTGATCCCTTGATATCAAATAATTATATTTTTAAGTTTGCATGGAATTCCCATTATATACAATGAAAACAAAATATTTATTTCAATCCAGTAGAAAGAGTGATTTTCTATAATTTTTGGTTATGGAATATTTGAGGGATTTTAAACATATATGTTTTCTAATTTTATCTATACCATTCTAGAGGAGTTTTAAAGTTTTCTCCTTAACTCAAAAACATAATACAACTTACCTTTTTCAGTTTGAACACCAGTGTGTTGATGGCATGATGGATAAAATGCTGGACTGGAAGTCAGAAAAATCCGAGGTTGAATCCTACATCTGACACTCACTAGCTGTGTGACCCTGGGCAAGCCACTTAATCTCTCTGCCTCTTGTTTTCTCATCTGTAAAATGGGGATGGTCTATCTCACAGGGTTGTTGTGAGATTCAAATGACATGATATATGTAAAGTGGTTTGCAAATCTTGAAGCACTATAGAAATTCTAGCTGTTATACTGTCTAACTAGCTATTAACTGAAATAATATAACATTATTCATTTTCTCCCTAGAATGAATTTATTATAAAAACTCTGATTTGTTGACCCAGTCAGACAACCAAAAAAATAAGGGGAAAACTTTCAAGATTTTTGTCAAGTGGACTCCAAATATTCAGGAAATAAACATAAAGGGTGTAAGAGTCTGATTTATGAATGATTTTATTTTTTTGAATGTGGAAAATTTTGATTCCTAACTTTCTTCACAGGCCATCAAAAAAGTCCATGTTTCTATTACTATCAAATAAGATATCTCAGGGACTGTCACTAACTGATTAAAAAGATAAACTGACTTATCTCCACCAGCTCTGAAGGATTGATTTTTATTTTGTGTTATCCTGTTAAAAGTGATTTATTTTCAGTTAAGACCTCCCCAATTCACTGAACTGTTGATTCCATCTTATATCATCAATACTTCACACCCTCCTTGTGGACAACCAAGTTATCTAATTATACTATTTAGCTGAAAGGTTTTCTAAATCTTTTATCAAGGAAAGTGAATGTATTGAAACATGCACTCTATCAGATTTGGCATGAAAGTCTTTCCAGAAGCAGAGACTGACCCATACCATCTTAGATGTGATTCGGTGAACTTGGTTGTATGGAGCAAAATAATAAGATTATATAAAGGCTGTTAATTATGAATCAAGATAGTAAGGAATGGAAACTGGTGGGAGCTACAATCTCCAAGACCAAAGGAAATGGACCTGTCAATCAGCTAAGTAGGCTTATAGCTCACTGTTAATCACTGAATATATATTTTCCCATATAGTTCCTCTTTTCCCTTCATAAGTTTATATATTGCTAAGGTCTTAAATTTTCACTTAATTATTTAACTTCATGATTTTTAAAATATAGTCAGTAAGATTTTCTATCTTCTATGTGATTAGAAAAATACAAATATCAAATTACAAAGATAAAATATCTTTTCTGTCATGGAAGAACTTCCAATGCTTACGTAGAATAGGTCATGACTTTGATGTGATATCATTAAAGCAAGAAACCAACAATTATTGGCATGATGATAAATCATCAAATAATTTTATAAGTGGAAAATTCATGTTTGCTTCTAATTCTGCCACTTTTTACCCAATAGGTTATTTTCCTTTTATCCAGATGCTAACCGTGATGAATGATTTTAGACAGAAATCTCAATGGATTAGAAATACATATAGTGTTGGTGTATGGTCTAAATATGTGGTTCCTTTCTGTATCCAAATGGTCAGTCATATCCTCTCATTGTAATTTACTGGGAGGAGTGGAATGAAATGAAAAAAATAGCCACATTTGAGGACATTTCACCCTACAGTTGTGTACCTCTGCACACAAAATATAACACATGCTTCTTTTACAAGCTTACCCCTAAACTGTTTCTCTGGCACATCAACAGGCAGCTGGTGGAACAAATAGGAAATCCTGGGAAGCACATTCATTTTTAAAGTGTTAATGCACCCAATCCAAGAGACAGTAATGTGCTTCCATCCGTTAAGATACTCTTTAATGTTTTGGATTGGAGGGTCATAATTTAAACGAAATGTGTTATTCAACCTGGAAGGTATTCCACATCCTAAATATTTAATTGATTTCTCCATCAGGGATACAGTGAACCTACCCAGTAAGTAAACCCTCTCAATAGCTAAACGTCCGATTAACAGCATCTCTAATTTGGGGTAATTTAGGAGTTTTATAACCAAAAAAATGAGTATTTCTCCAACATTCTTCCCAAGGTAATAGGGAGGATTGTTCCTGGATTAGTTGCAAAAAGCAAACAATCCTCTTTGTATAATGAAAATCTAGAGTTATCTTTGCCCAACTTCATACCTAAAATCTGAGTTATATCTTTCACATGGGGTTTGATATCCATTGTAAATGGAAGTGGTAACAGAGGGAACAGGTCATTGTTGCATTTCTGCAACAAAAAGGTAAATAAGTGAAGTTCGTTCCTGCTGATTTTTACTTATTTGGGGCCCAGCTAACTGTGTGAGGGAGATAAATCAAACTACTTGCAGATTTTTCTAATGGTGCACAATTTGGCACCCTGAGGATTGTGGAAATGCCTGTTACTGTATTTGTAAAGAAAAGAGGAGGAATGAGATTGTGGGTGGCTGAATCCATAGGAATGATTTATGACCAGGGAATCTACTTAGTCATTTCCAGATAAGCAGGGAGTTACCAAAAGTGTGTGTTCAGTCTCAGTCTGCACACAGGGAACAGGAAACGTTCAACATATAAACCCATAATGCTCATGTCTTCATTTAACTCAGTCATTATCAGAGCAGTATCTTGGTCCACCAGCAAACAGTGGAGCAGAAATTTTGATTTGCCACACTGCAAGGCACAATGGATAGAATACCTTGCCTGGAGTCAGGAAGAATCATCTTCATGAGTTCAACTGGCCTTAGATAACTTACTAGCTATGTGACCCTGGGCAAGTCACTTAACCTTGTTTGCCTCAGTTTCTTCATCTGTGAAATGAGCTGGTGAAAAATGGCAAACCACTCCAATATCTTTGCAAAAAAAACCCTAAATGGGGTCGTGAAGGGTTAGACATAAAATAAAAAATGACTGACTCACCATTATGGAGTTTACTGAAATATTCATCTCCATTTCATTGTGTAACTAGAAGATATGTCAGGCATTTTATTAGATGATTTGATTATTTTTATACTACTCTTTATATATACACATATATTTACTCATTCCATACCTAATCATTATATAGGCGTGCATATAACCCATAGGTATGAAATGAGCAGACATTATGTATTGTATAATACAAAAATCGGAAGATTATCATTTCAGATATGTATTATATGCACATATGTATTATATATTCTATAATAGTTGTTTATATTATTATATAATACACATATATGAAATATCATTCAAATGTATATTTTTGCTGATTCAAAATTCATCATTCAAATGTAATTTTTCCCAAAGTCAGTTTAATGGACTACATAATTTTGGTTGAAATGCAAATAGAAATTTGTTTTCTAGAGGAAAATATAGTATGGTTCATCTTCATAACAACAAAGAAAATGTGTTCACGGACATTTGGGGGATACAATTTCTTCAATACTCTTCTGAACAAGTCCAAGGAGATTTTAAGCAGACATTCTGTAGTGCTCCATTCCTAAGGGTCAAATTTGCGATTATCTTCACTAAAGTTTGTTTCAGTCCCAGCTGAATTAATATGCATTTTATTTAACTAATCTTGAAACAACAGGAATAAAGTTTATTCATGTCTTTTATACCTCAGAGAACAAAACAAATACTACAAATCTTTGGAGAGAAAGGATATACAAGAGGGCTTGAGGTGAATATTTCAAAGCAAATATTCTTTAAATGATGTGCAAATTACTTTCACATAAGTATGATTTATAAAAAGGGGATTAGTCCACTGAAACAAGAACTGAGCTTAAACTCTTGAGTTTCAAAGTCAAAGATGAGATGTGGTTATAAGGGGCTCACAAATTAGAAGAGATATTTTTGATCCATTTATTTTTTATCTAACTAATCTCAGTTTTTAAGATGAACTAGCATTGTCAGTCATTTTTAACTACAGGCTGTGACTCATTTCTATTTTGATGATTTCTTAAGAAATCAGATAAACAGAAAAATTGATACAGAGCAAAGTGAAAAGAGCTAGAAGACACACATATACACACACACACACACACACACACACACAATGGCTACTACAACACAAGTGAAACTAAAATAAGTTCAAATGCAGAGTCATTTTAATGACCAATAATGAAAGAAAGCAAGTGTTTATTAAGTACCTAGAAGAGTTCAGGAACGTTGATAAGTGCTTTACCAATATTATTTCATTTTATCTTCACTGCAACCTTGGAGGATAAGTGCTGTGATCCTCATTTTATATATGAGGAAACGGAGACAGACAGAAGTTAAGTGACTTGCCCAAGGTCACACAGCTAGTAAGTGCTTGGTGTTATATTTGATCTCGTCTTCATGATTCTAGAACTGCCTAGCTGCTTCTCAGATGAACCTAAAGGGAACCTCCCTTCATTCTAGACAAATGTGGGGGCTGTGGGTGCAGAATGTCACATACACTATCAGATGTGGTCTCTGTTGCTTTTGATTAAGTGTCTTTTTGGTGGGGAGTGATAGGAAATGGCTTGGTTGTGAGGTGTGAGGCTAAATCCCGAAATAATGGTGAGTAAAAAAAAAGGCATCAAAATTTTATTTAAAACAATACCTTAAAAGTATATATAATAATGATTAAGAATCAATACAGTTATCTATATGTTAACAATAAGATCTCTACTTACCTAACAAAAGAGTGCTATGTGAAATAATTAAATTAGTCAAGCAGAGACTGATAACTGGTAAGGACTCTGTGTCAAGGAGCATACTATCAGTTCACAGGTCACATCCATAATAACACATCTTATTACAAAATAATATTCCAACATATTTTTCAAGTAATGGATAAAAACTACTGAAAAGAGCTATAAAAATGATTACTTTTATGTAATTGTAAAGATGAATTAGTGAGCTCACTTCTTATGGTTCTATAATGACCTGCTGCTCTAGAAGGTAAAGGAAAATTTAATGATCCTACTCACACATGATTAATATCCAACTTTTCTTGACTAAAAATCTGGACTTGGTTCAATGAAAATGAGTTAAGTGAACTTTTCCTAGGTTTTCTGCCAGATTCTTTAAGGAAGCTGGTTATGCCTAATTTAAAAATAAGCCACAGAACCCCAATAACAAATACATGCAAAGACTAGGGAAAAAAGGATTAATCACTGTTATGTAAGTTGTCCTGATGAACCAGGGCTAACTAAATGAAGCAAAATTAGTCAGTACCAAGAAGTTTAAGAAGCCCCCATTTACATTAAAAATTTTTTTTAGAATAATCTTGTTTGCCAAATTTGAGAACAATATCACCACTGAGAATAGAATTATTTGTGTGTTCCCAGGGATCATTTCCTACAGGAGATAAAGGTGACAGTGAAAAAGAGAGAGAGAATAAAATGTACTTTATCTTAGAACTAGTAAATACCAGTTGTTTTCAATCAGTGATAATCCAGTGATGTCTTTTGAAAATGGTTTGGAAGAAAGAATGCGTGTCCCTTTCCCTCTTCTCTAATGACATAAGTTGATGGTCTAGTTTTGTCTTATTTTCATTTTTAGTCAATGATTTTGAAAGAAGAGCAGGTTGGCCTGCAATGACAATTTTGGCAATCATTTAAGATAGATTTTTTTTCATTATATTAATAAATAGCTAAGTCATTTCTAATTCAGAATGACATTTGCATGCTCTACTTGTAGAAAACTAATCAAAGGACCAAAGTATAGCCAAAAAAAGTAATTAAATATTGTTGCATGCTGAATGGGAAAATGTCAATATGAAGATTATATATGAGGTAGACTTTGCATAACATCTAGAAGTCTAACCTTCCTTCCTTCCTTCCTTCCTTCCTTCCTTCCTTCCTTCCTTCCTTCCTTCCTTCCTTCCTTCCTTCCTGCCTGCCTGCCTGCCTGCCTGCCTGCCTTCCTTCCTTCCTGCCTTCCTTCCTGCCTTCCTTCCTGCCTGCCTGCCTGCCTTCCTGCCTTCCTGCCTGCCTTCCTGCCTTCCTTCCTTCCATCTTGCCTCCCAGCCTTCCTTTCCTCTTTCCTTTTTTTCTTCTTTCTCTCTTTTCTCCCTCCTTCCCTCTCTCCCTTCCTTCTTACTTTTCTTTTTCTTTCCTTCCTTCCCTCTCTCCCTGCTTCTTTCCTTCTTTCCCTTCCCTTCCCTTGTGTGTAGTAAGAGTTATAGAGATGATCCAAATCATTGGTTCATCCTGACTTACTATGTAACTATGGGTTGGAAGAGACAGAAAAAGTTGTAAAAATACACAGTTAGCTTCCAAATGCACATGCTATCATAGCCTGATGAATGAAGTCAATACAACTATATAGGTCAGATTGAAGTTAAAGATAGGCAAAGTAGCAGCCACTTACAAAATAGAAATGGAAAAAATGACCCTAAAATTCCCTCTCTCCCCACTTTAAATTATCTCCCTACCATCTTCTTTCTACAAGCCTGAAACATAAAGAGATAAGCTATTAACTATTTTACCAGATTCATTTTAGTCACTTAGGTAACCCAGTGGGCATGGAGAAAGGATTTGGGGATTATGAGGAGATGGAGGGAATCAGCAACATGGGATGCTATCCAAAAAGGGCTGGGATACAAAGGGAGGTCCCTCAAAGACCTTGTGAAGAAAGGGGTGATGTGGGTACTGTAGCTGTCTCTGGCTAAGACAGCGATTTAGTAACAGGGAGAGAAAGATAAATTTTGTTTAGTTCATAATTTGACTTAGGGCAAACCTTGCCACCGTTAATTTAAAGAGTTTATGTCAAAGGTTGTTACAAGTTATCTCAAGTTATCTACTCTTACCTGTACAATGGCTTCTTAACATGTGGTACGTAGACATGTTATTTAAAATAATTGATAAATCTATTTCAATATAGTTTTTTTCATAATCCTATTTTATATTATGTATTTTATTTTGTATGTTTATAAACATTATTCTTAGAATAATGTTTTTCATTAGACTGCCAAGGGATACATCTTACACACACACACACACACACACACACACACACACACACGCACGCATGCACACGCACGCACACACACACACACACAGGTTAAGAATTCCTGTTCTAGTCAGATATCTCATCATTTCCTTTTCTTCATTCTAATCTTTTCAGTCAGGAGTATTACTGTAACATTTCAACGTCTAGGCTTTTTAGATGCTAGGATGGTTCTTTGGTGTGTCTTATTCTCTATCAGTTCTTCTATTGGCTGCCATAACACATTGATTCTTTTATTTCTACTGCTCCTAATAGTGACCTCTACCTTCTTAATTCATTTTCTATTTTTTATCCATTACCTTTCTGAGGTAATTCAATTCAAGTGTTATATTTTATTTATGTGCTTATGTAGCTTTGCGTGCAGTGTTTAGAAGATGAAAGGAAATCAAAGAAATTGATTTATTTTAATGATAACACCTAGAATTCATATAGCAGATTTATTCCCCTAAAGCTCAAAATGCACCAGCTATAAATCTCTTAAGATTCCCTGTGAGGCAGAAAAGAGGAAGGTATTATCCCTATTTTATAAATGAAAAAAATAGAGTATACTAATGAGCTGGGGAACAGAAGTCACATATTCTGACTTTCAGGTGCACATTGACTTCTTTGTGAAGTAAAAATTACACTACATGGATTTTGTGTACAATCTAATTTAATATGTGATAAACACTGTGATCAGTGACCACTGTTTCTTTCCAATTTTCTTAGGAAGAAAAACTACTTTATGCAATGGAGGTGATAGACAGATTTTGATTTTAAGAAATATATTCACAGATCTAGCACTAGAGAGCTATGTGGATGTGTGGACACCACCCCTACAAGGCTGGTTTCATTGTATCTCAGGCCCTGCATGATCTCATGGACACGATTCTTTTTCAGAGAGTTATACAGCCCCTCGCACTATTAAGAAACCACAAAAGAGGTACGTACCCTCTCTGTGGGAAGGACTCAGGAAGTGCCAATAGTGAGGACAAGAAATGGAGGGAGATGTATGATTATGATCTCAAATCCCAGTTACCATGCTTGGTTTTATAGCTGGGGACCCCATGGAATCAGGAGAAAATGAAGTTTCTGTATTGTATGTGCAGGGGGAGGTTTTGGAGGGGTAGACTCTGGGGCTACAGAGCACATAATAGCAATATGCGGAACCAGGGATGGTACAGAAATATGGACTGTCAGGCCTAATCCTTAATATAAGGTCAGAAAAAAATAGTTTTGACAAAATAGCTACTAGTGATAGGCAAAGGGTCTCTGATTTCATCATAATAGCAAACCTCCAGGTGAAAGAAAAAAAGAAACTTCTATCAATGTGGGTTAGCATCTTACAAGCAACTTTCAGTGTTAGAACAGATGTTCTTAATTTGGAGTCCATGGATAGATGTGAAGTTGGATGGAAAAAAATCCTCACACAACTTAATATTTATTTTAATTCAATTTACCTCTCTTCTAATCCTTTGTTGTTGATTTTTATTTTGCACATTTAAAAACATTCTGAAAAGGCATCACGGGATGGCTGAGGGTTCAGTGACATAAAATGATGAAAAGACTCTATTTTAGGGGGCTGCCTTGAACAAGCAGAGATTAAGTGATTTAGCCCAGGTCACACAGCCATTATGTATTAGAGGCACACTTGAACCCAGGTCTTTGCTTCAAGGTGGACTTTATTCACTCTACCTCCCTCCCTCAGAGTTTTACTTAAATAGAAGCAGCCATAGAATCAAATATTTAAAGTTGAGGAATCTTTGAGGCTATATAGTCTAATTCACTTATATTATACTTAAGGAAACTGAATTTGGAAAGTTTAAGTAACTTGCCCAAGATCACACTGATAGAAGAGGATGGGGAGCATCTGAACCAACGTTCCCTGACTCCAAGTCAAACATTTTTTTCTTTTGCTTTCCTTTTCTACTACTGGAAAATTACATTGAACTAACCAATATATCTCTCATAAGATGCAATGAACATTTGCTTTTGGATCTGGGACACCTGGTGTTTCCAGGAAAGGGACCTTCATGTTAATGTATTAGAAATGAAAGCAACCATGCTCTTCCTAAAGACTATTAGAGAGACCATGACCAAAAAAAAAAAAAAAAAAAAAGAATTAGACAAATAGGTTTCCAGTGACGGCACAAATATTCAGGGGACAATGTTGGCCTTCACTTCACTTTTGCCTTAAGGCCACTGAGACTTGAACTCATCACTGATTCCCTGAACAGAGTATCATATATAGCAAAAATAAATAATGGAATACTCAGTGCCCTAAATTACCTAGTGCTAGAGCTATCTGAACCAGAGTATGATATGACAGATGGGAAATATTTCTCAAAATTAAAAGATCCAGTAAAAAGACCTTTGCTTTTAGATACCTAAAGGGACTCTTTATTGTGTTTGAGGTGGACCTACAGGGAAATAATTATCTGAAACAAAATTTAGCATTTAATTATATTAAGGACTTCAAAATATTCCTTTGCGTTCAACTGGCTATGCTTTCCAGGGATTTACCCACCACTTAATATTGTGGCCACTCACTTTTCTCTAGCACCATTTGCCACTGTGACACCTCTATCCTTGACTCGAAGGTAGGTTACTTGTCTATCTTGGCCATTTGAACTTGTTTCATGCTTTAAAGTCTATGGATCCCCTTCCCATCTTCTTTGTAAGATGGGCAGGATTTTCACCCTTCAGAGAATGTCAAAGGGTAGAGACCAAAGTCCCCAACTCAGAATCATGGCTATTGAATCATGCCCACTCAAATATCTTTTTACTTTTTAAGAGCTGACATCTTTGTCTTTTTTTTCTCTACCTTGTTCCACTTCCCCAGGCTCTGATGTAATAGAGATTTTTGATTAGAGGATTAAGCCATAGTGCTGGATAGATAATGATATAGTCTCTCCTTAGCTGATCAAGAGTCAAGCCCAGGTTAGTCACAGTTGATATTGAAGTCTGAACTACATTCACTCAACTGGCACTATAGCCACAGGATGAAATTTCAGAGATCTTGAGGACAGGGGATTCTTAGCTCCTTAGCTATGGGGCCTTGTCTGATAAAGGAGTAATATACTTAGTTATTGGAAAATTATAATAAAATACAACTTATTCTCATAAAAATGTTTTTCCCCATAGGACTGATACTCAGGGTAGGTATATGTAGGGGTAGGGGTGGGGGAGGAGAAGGTAACTAGTAAACAAAACTAGTAAAACAGTAAAAACAAACCAGTAAATAGAAGGCAAAACCACTCAACTCTTATTTTGCTTCCATTTTCTATGCCAATGAGAATGATTACCAAGATTCCCATGTTGATGGAATAGAATAGGAATGGGAAACATTATCCATTTGTAATTTCAGTCACAAAGATACCACCAAGGTGAACAAATCCCTTCTATCAATATAGGCAGGCATCTTCTCTTGAACTTACTTAGTCTTCGAGTTGCCTAAGTAACCAAAACTTCAAGTAATATGCCAAGGTCATCCAGATTCTGTATACTTTATTTAGAAATCAAAATGCAATAATACTATAAGTAAAATATGATCCAGTGAATAAAGAACATGGGTCCAGGTAGGAGAAAAAGGTTAAATAATGACTAGATTATAATACTAGGTAGATTCATAATGATAAAATTATTGCTAGATACATATAAATGACAATATAGATACTACATATTTCCACCTATTATATATAGCCAAGGCAGCATTAGGAAATAAATCATTATAACAAGAGCTTATATCAAGAAGAAAAAAAAGAGAAAAAAATAATGAATTTAGTCTACTCCTAAAAAGAAAAAAACTTAGAAAAAGACCAAAACTAATGAAAACAGAAAATATTGAAAGAGAAATAAACAAGATTAGAGCAGAAATCAATATAATTGAAAATTAGAAAACAATGGAAATGATAAACCCAGGAGGTGTTTTGGAATAGGCTAACAAAATTGATATGCCATTAATAAGTTTAATGAAAAATAGAAAAGAGAATAAGCAGAATATCAAAATTAGAAACAAGCGAGAAGAGATCACAAGGAAGGCAAAAGAGATGAAGACAATTATCAGAGTTTCTATATATTATTGTATCCTAATAAAACCGAGAATGCAAAATAAATGGATGATTTTCTGCAGAAGTAGAACAAATCAAAATTAACAAAACAAAGAGTGGATAAGTGATCCATAGCAGGGAAATCAATTAAATAGGCCCTGGAAGTCATTCTTCCAAAGTAACTAGTTTTCCTTATTCATCGTTAATGTATTTGATTCTACCTTGCTAAATACTATATAAGATTACATGTAAGGTTTTATATAAGATTATTATATAACATTTTATTCCCCATTTTTCTTTGATTATTCACTTTTCACAAGAGTTAATAAGTTTATAATGACATTTTTGAAAATTCACAATAGAAAAATCTAATTTATTGTCCTCTGTTTTAGTAAGATATTTGAAATCCTTCAGTGTATCCTTGTCAAAGGTATGGGCTAGGTAGCATGATCATGTTTTGTGGACCCAAGTAATTGGGAAATGTTTAACAAAATTAATTAAAATACATATAATGTAGATAATGTTAATTTGTGGTTTTCTGAGTTAATATGCAGCAGTTTGACACTACTGGGGTGTAGTATAATTAACTGGATTCAGAAATGATGGAATGACTGAATCCAAAGAATAGTTATTACCTAGTTGATGTCACCTTGGCAGGAAAGCTTAAATGAAATACCCTATGCATCTTCCCTTGCCATTATGACATTTAACCCAGTTTTTTCAACAACGTAGCAGAAGGCCATTTAGAGGCGTTTTGGTGTAAAGGACAGAGAACATTGATCTGAATCTGAAAGAACTGATTTCAACTACAACCTCTGAGCATTCCTGGTTCTTTGAATCTGGGCAAGTCATTTACCCTCTTATTGTCCTCCAGGCAGCTCTTTAAAACTGTATATTTAAAAAGACTCAGAGATATGTATGGGTAGAGAGAGTTTCCTCACTGGGATGTTCCCTCTACCATGGAAATCAGATTATCAAATTACAGGTGACATGGAGTTGGGAGGAATAACTAGCACTGAATGAATGAATCAGATTCCAAAAAGATGTTGATAGGCTAGAATGATGGGCCTGATATACATAACATGAAATTTAAAGGAGCCATATAAAGTCCTATACTTGGTTTGAAAGTCAGCAACTACACAAGTTCAATATTTGCAAAATGTGTCTAAGCTTCTATTCATATGGGAAAGTTCTGGTATTTCAATGAACTCCAAGAATATTAGGAAGCTAACAGTGGTATGGTAGAGGGAAAAAGTTCATGTGACTGTAAACTATCTTAAGAAAGGGAAGGTGTCAAAAATATTGACAAGATGGGGTACGTCTACTGAAGAGAGCCCAGTATGAGAGGACTACATAGACCAAGCCATTGCAAGATTTATTGAAGAAACAAGGCATATTTAGCCTGGGAAACTGAGGTGTGGGAGATATGTGACAGGTATGCTCAAATATTTTAGGGTTCTTTGAACATCAGTGTTAGAATTATTCTCTTTGTCCCAGAGAACAGAATGAAAAGAAATAAGGACAAGCTGCAGAAAGACAGATTTCTCATCAACAGGGGAAAAAAACAGCCCAAAACTTTCTGATAATTAAAGCTGTAGAAAAATGAAATGGGGTGCCTTGGGAGGTCTTTAGTTCTTTTTAGTCAATGTCTCCACTTGGCATACATACCATAGAAAGAATTCATGTTCAGGATGAGCTCTGAGGTCCCTTTTGCCTCTGAGACCTTATGATTTTGGAACTAAAATTCATTG